>NC_134397.1:251740067-251794608 GCF_050003625.1 Haematobia irritans | reverse complement strand
TTATTTCTATAGAAAATTATGTCAAAATTTTATTTCAATATAAATTTTTGTCAAAATTTTATTTCTATAGAAAATTTTGTCAAAATTTTATTCCTATAGAAAATTTTGTCAAAATTTTATTACTATAGAAAATGTTGTCAAAATTTGTGGCAACCGTGGTCCGGTCACCACTATTTTTGCTTCGCAGCAGTTGACAACACTGCGAAAGCCTATTTTGATATATTCCCTGTTTTATCGCTTTAGCAAAGGGAAGACTCATCTTTGTTTTAAAACTCTTTAAAAAGGCCGTAATATATTAAGAGTTCATGGTGAAGGGAGCATGTGCTAGACCTTGCCCTTGTTTTAAATGCTTTCTCACTGTACTCGCAGCTCTCTGTTCCTTTTGATTTTCTTTTAAATTATATATTATTTAATTTAGCTACAATTTAATTTATATAAAACATCATTTCGTTTTCTTCATTCACTTTCAGAAATCTGGGAAACTCAAACCTATTGTTGCACTGAGGATGGTTGCAATGGTGCTTCTGCTCATGATATATCGTCGTTGGTGTTAATGGTGCCTCTGATGGTCTATATTTGTCAAGCCATTTGGATGGTGATTAAAGAGCGTCGTTAAGTGGCTACAGTTAAATGTAAACACTTGCATTCTAATACTTTAAGTTATTGCTATTATCTTGGTTTTGCTTTTTTGTTCTAATTTCATAAACATTTTTGTTGTGTTATTTTCTATGGTTTCTATATTGTTTCGAATGTTGGCTGAAGTATCAAAATAAAAAATATAAAATAAATAAAGCAAACACAGAAATCCTATATAAACTCTTATATACTTTAAAAGGGACCTAAAAAGAAAAGCATATTTGAAAGAGAAAAAAAAAACACACACACATACACGTTATGGTGTTATACAAAGGAAAACAAAGAAGAACAAAAAAAATATGAAACAGTAAAAATAAAATTGCCTATAATTTATTAAGTCTTAAGAAAAACAACAAAAAAAAAGCGTTGGTTAAATCTCTTGTGTAGCTTTATAAAAGTTTATCTCTTTCTCTCTTATGTTTTACATTTTGTTGTTTATGGCTCAGCTCTTATGGCTCTTGACCATGACATTTTCTTGCTTTGTAGACATAAATATTACGTACTTGTGTTGTCGTTTATCTTAGCACAAAATCATTTACGTTTTCTCTATTTATAATAAAAATCTACAATACACAATTTTCAAACAGTCTTCCCAGCAATAAATTAACAAAAAAGCGAAAAAAAATCAAAGATTCAAGCCTATTAGAGAAAATACTTATTTTTTGCTTAAGTTCACAAAATTAGCAAAGAGAAGAGTAAGAGTCTTTAGAAAGATTGGAGAACAAGTTAATTAAACTCTCACACATACAAAAATATTTAAGAGAACTGAGTAAAGGGAGATCTATGCAATTCACTTGCTTTAGAGGTTGAAGTAAGCTTATTAAGTAATCTGTCAATCTATTGAATGGTAAAACTAAATGAAAAAAATCTACAAAAAAAAAAACTCCTACGAAAATCCAAAAACATAAATCATTGACAACACAAAATTCTAAAATTTTATTAACAATTTACAAGAAAAATCTAATTAATGAGAAACCAAAAAAAAAAAAACAAATAAAATTATTATAAAATGCTATTAAAACAAATTGGAATCCTTAAACAAAAAACCAAAAAAGATCAACAACAATTATATTTAATATTTCCAAATATTTTTCAGTCATTATGAATAAAACAAAAACAAAAAGAAAAACAGCAACAAAACCAATTGTTTACTTTAAAATTATACACACATTTAATTAATTATTATATTATATACATATAAATTATATAAGTATTATATATTATTATTATTATATTGTATTGTATCTATATATATATAAATAAACACAAAAAGAGATCACCACACAATACGATTTGCAATTACGAAACGCTTTAATACCAATTAGTATCTCAAATCATTCTCATGGATTTCTGTTTAGAAGGTTTTATGAAATTATGTGGATAATATGAGGGAAGGATGAAAATTAAATTAAAATTAATTTATATTCAGAAAATATATATTGTATAGTTTAATAACATTTATTTATAAAAATATTTTTTTTTATAAAAATCTGGTGCAAAATCGGATTAGAAGCAATGAATTTTCAATGGGCTTGTCACAAAAACTGCATATTTTGCAATAATCTCCAATTATTTCATCAGTTATGGTGCTATTTCCGTATTTCGGATTTAATTTAAATAAAATAAGAAAAATCTCTGTCAATTTGTTTTCTTTATTTCACGTGCATAGCAAATTCCAACTCAGTCAGGCACATATTGAAATATTAAATAAAATATTTGTCTGGTATGCTCTTAATGTAACTTTCAATTTTATTCGACATAGTTTTGATTATAACGAATTGATATTGAAACGTTAAAGTCTTGGACACATTCACATCTAATTTGTCTTCGCTAAGATCAATATATTGCCTATGTGTGCAAACATTTGACTTTAACATTTAAGTTTAAAAAAAATCGATCATTTTTTCTAGGATAAGTGTTAATTCACTCCAAACTTTATTCAAATGAATTGATATTGAAAAACTAAAATCTTGACAGCATTAGCAGCTAATAGGCCTTCTATAATATTTATATGATGCACATGTGTGCATAAAATAAATTAAAAAAAAAAAAAAATAAAACCTAACACAGTTTAAATAAAAAAAATTAAAAATTGTTCCGAATACCATAATTTTCATTTAAACATTCGAATTGATATTCGAAAAAAATATTCCGCATACATTGTTATGTTTTTATTCCCCAAGTTTTCTAATTTTTTTATATGACGAGTATTAAAATTAACTATAAATTTCATTAAAACGAATTGATATGAATAAACCAAAATCGCGACAGCATGAACAGCTAATTGGCCTTCTATAATATTTACATGATGCAAATGTGTGCAAACAAAAAAAAAAAAACGTTGCACAGCTTATATAAAAAAATAATAAAAATTTTTTTTTTCAGAGTAGTACAATTTTATTTAAACATTCGAATTGATGTTCAAAAAAATATTCAGCATGCATAGTTATGTTTTTATTTTTCAAGTTTCCAAATTTTTTTTATTGGATGAGTTTTTAAATTAACTCCAAATTTCATTAAAACGAATTGATATGAAAAAACCAAAATCGCGGCAACATTTGCAGCTAATTGGTATTCTACAAGATTGACATTTTACCTGTGTGTGCCTAAATTTAACCTAAAAAACAAAAAAAAAAAAATAAAAAAATAACATAACAAAATTAAAAAAAAAAATAAATAATAATAAAAAATATTTACGTGTTTTTCACATTCATTTAGTATAGTTTCCATTTTGGAGACCTAAATTTCCATCGGAGGATACCTAAATTTAATTCCAAATTTGATATTGAAACAAAAAATCCTTGAAGCTTCTATAGCTAATAGGTCTTCTATAAGATCGGCAAGTTGCCTGTGTGCGCATACGTTAGACTCAATAAATATAAGAAAGTTTTAATTACAAAAAAATGAATTAAATATATAAAAATACAATTCCGATTAATATAGGTTTAATTAAAACATTAAAAAAATATACGTCGGGATTATGTGCTTACTACATAGTTTATGTTTCTGTTTCCAAATAAACACCAAATTTCATTAAAACGAATTGATAATAAAAACCTAAAATCCCGACAACCTTTGCAGCTAAGTGGTCTTCTATAAAATTGACATGTTGTCTATGTGTGCAAACGTCTAATTCAAAAAACTTAAATTTAAAATAAAGTTTAAATTTCATAAAAAAATAAACAGTAGAGATTTCATGTAAATATTTAAATTAATATTGAAAAAAATATTCGTCTGGAAGATGTGCTGTTATTGTCCGATCTTATTCTTAATTGGTTTGATTAAGACGAATTGATATTGAAAAGCTAAAATCATCGGTAAATTTACTTGTAATTGGTCTTCAATAAAATTGGCATATTGGCTATGTGTGCAAATATTTGACTCAATAAATTCATTGAAGTTGAAATTTCACAAAAAAACAAAAAAAATAATGATAAATAAATAAATAAATGAATAAAAATAAAAAAAATCGTTGAGAAAGGCTTCATTTAAACATTAAAAAAATATTCGTCGGGAATATGTGCCCACTACATAGTTTATGCTTTTACTCTTCAAATTAATATCAAATTTAATTAAAACGTCAAATTTAATTGATATTCAGAATCTAAAATTCTGCTAACATTTGCAGCTAATTGGTCTTCTTTAAGTTCGGCATGTTGCCTATGAGTGCAAACGATTAACTCAATAAACTTAAATTTAAAATGAAGTTTAAATTTCATAAAAAATAATTTAAATTAGTAAAGATTTAAAGTAAACATTCGAAATGATATTCGACAAATTATTTATCTGGAAAATGTGCTCTCAACATAATATTCGAATTGATATTGAAAAGCTTAACTCAAGGATAAATTAACTTGTAGTTGGTCTTCGATAAAATTGCCTCTGTGTGCAAACATGTGTCTAAATAAATTCATCGAAGTTGAAAGTGCAAAAACCATAAAATAAAAAAATTAATTCGTTGAGTAAGGTTTCATTTAAACATACGAATTGATATTCGAAAAAAATATTCAGCAATATGTGCTCTTTAAATTTTTATGTTTTTATACTACAAAGTTTCCAAAATTTGTTTGCTAGCATGAGTGTTAAAATAAACTCCAAATTTTATTAAAACGAATTGATATTGCAAAAATAAAATCCTGGCAATATTTACATCTAACTGATCTTCTATAGCAAGTATAGGTTTTCTATGTGTGCAAACATTTAACTTACAAAAACATTTCTCTTAACAAAAAATCAAAATAAAAAAAAAAAAATAAATAAATAAAAAATAATATCGTTTAGTATATCTTTCAGTTAAACATTCGAATTGCTATTCGTCAAGTATATGTGCTTTTAAAGTGTTTTTCATGTTTATTTAGTAGAGTTTCGCATTTTTTGCTTGTAGGAATCCTATCCTTAATTCCAAATATTTGTAAAACGAATTGATATTGAAAAAATAAAATCCCGGAAGCCTTTACAGTTAATTGGTTTCCTATATGATCTACATGTTGCCTATGTGTGCATATGTTTGATTCAATAAACAGGGTTTAATTAAAAAATAAGTAAATAAAAAATAATTTCGAATAATACAGTTTAATTCGAATTGATATTGAAAAGGTAAAGTCTTGGATATATTTGCTTCTACTTGGTCTTCCATAAAATCGCCATGGTACCTATGTGTGCAAACATGTGACTCAGTAAACTCATCGAAGTTGAAATTTCAAAAACCAAAAAATAAATTAGTTTTATTTAAAAAATCGAATTGATATTCGAATTAATATTCGAATTGATATTCGATAAATTTTTAATCGGGAATATGTGCTCTCAACGTAACTTTCGATTTTCTTATAAAGTTTTCATGTGTGCAGCTGTTTATTGTTGTTTAGATTGTATATATGGGGAAATTTAATTTTTAATAATTTGTTTTATATAAGTCTATTTCAATTTTCTTACAAAGAATTGATATTATAAATACAATAATTGAAAGTAAATTGCAATTTACTTAACTTTTAAGACCATTATATCTCGGCTATGTGTGCAGACTAGAACATGCTAAAAAAATATTTTCTATAAATAACATATTTACGGAAATGTGTATATGTAGGATTTTTTGGTATTTAAAAATGAATTGTGTAATATGTGTGTGTGAGAGAAAGAGAGCATGTCTGTTTAACTTCGAGTTGTAGTTTGCATTGACTCATGTTTCTTTTTTCGATGTTGGGTAAACCCTTTTTTCTCTTTCTCTTACTTTCGTTTACGAGTTGATCTTGGAAGGATCGTAATTTTATATTAATTCTTATTGCATTATCTTTTTACTATTTTCCATTCTATATAAGTGTGCAGCTTTGGTTCATTTATATTGCAATTTTATTTATAGGAATATATTTTTTTTCTATCTCTTGTAAGAAAAAAAAAATATTTTTTTCCTCATATTATCCCATATTCGAAGAAACCAATTTTTTTTACACTTACTATATTATGTGTATTAGAACCTTAATTAAATGTAAACCACATTTTAAAACATTAACGATTAATAGTTTATTGTTTTTGTTTTTAAGAGGAATATTACCCAATCTAAAATATCACAGAGTTGTATTTTGGGGTATGTGGTATTATAGAATTCTGGTAATATTGCTTGCATTTTTATTTATAAAAAAACATACACACAAATTTTTCAAAAGGAAAACAAGCAATTAGGACATAAACTTGCTAAATTAATTAATTTATTTAAAAACAAGGCAAATATATGACAGCAAGGCCAGATATAAGAAAAATCAATTGAAATAAAAGCTACTATAGATATAAAATTAGTATCAAAGGACTAAGAAGGCAAAACGCTCCCTTAAGGATTGTCGCAAAAAATTTTATAGTAGTATTCCCAATGATAGGAGAATTTGTAAGAAAAATATAATAGTAAAATTATTTAAAAAAAAAAAATCCAAAGAGCAAAAATAATACCAAGCAACGAAATTATGTTAAAAAAAGAAAAAACAAACAAAATGAAATCCTAAACCTGCGTAAAAGAATACTAGAAAAATTTGAAATATATATATAAAAAATCAAAGAAAACCAAAAAATAGTTAATTGTTAACAAAGCAACAACTGACTTAACAAAATAGAAATTCACACTGGTCAGATGTCGCGATCTTGGGATAAAGGTTGAAAGTTCCCTTGAGGAAGCAAAAAAAAGGTTTAATGCTTAAAACACACATTATTCATAAAATATCACAAACGATTATCACCAATTTCCAAAGCAACAGCAAAGAAATATATGGACAAAGTGATTGAAGGGAAAAAATTAAAAACGAAAAAACTAAAGCAACAAAAATGAAACCAAAATACTAATAAATCCAAGAAAAGTGAACAAAACACTGTACAAGAAATTCTAAATTTATTAAATATGAAGATAAAGCAAAAATCAGAAACTAAATACAACAAACAACCATTAGTTTTATTTAGATTAAAAAAAAAAACAACAGAACAAATTATATATAAATATATATCTATATATATTTAAATTAGAAACAAAAATAATACAACTAATATACGATATAAATCCAAATAAAAATCAACAGAAAATATGTTCTAAAATTTTTTGAAATCAGATAACTAGAAGAAAACCTAAAACTAAAGAGATGAGGAAATTTAAAAATCCGAAAAAAAAATAAAAATAAAATTCTTAGAGCACTTTCATATTAAAAAACAAAAATTACAATTTTTTTTTTCAAATTAAAAAAAAAAATTAAAAAAATATGTAACACAATCCTTAACGATTGTAAACTATTATTAAATTTTAAGGCTTTGAGGAACATCCTTTGGGATAAAAAAGAAATAAATCCCAGCCTACAACAACTAAATATGCAGTTCAAAATATTTTATTTAACCAAAAAAAAAAATATATATAAATAATTTTTATTTATGTATATGTTATATTTTTCTCCCTCCCCTTTTACCAAATATAAATTTTCAATTATAACTGATCATTATATTCTATATATATAAACAGCAGTAGTGAAAAGCAATAATATTATATAATTATGAAAAAATATATATATAGAGAGAAAAAGCAAAATCAAGAAAAAATCCAAATTAAAAGAAAATCCTGAAATAAAATCATGGTAAATATTCCATAACACAAAAATATAACACTTCTGCCACAATCACAAAATATTTGGTCCTTGCGTTTTATCCATAACACATCCCACACATTTGGTGCAATTACCGAAAAACTGAAAGAAGAAGAAGAAGACGAACAAGTCGTCAACGCAATTCACCATTCGAAGCCAACACTAAGCAACAATTGTGAGATATATCTTTGTTTGTCATATATATATATATATTTGAATTTCAATAAAAATAAATTTGCAAAAATTAAAAAACCAAAAAAAACCTAATTCTAAAGTTACCTTGAAAACGATGTTATTCATTTCTAAGAAAGTTTAATGAAATCCGAAATTTGCGTAAGTATAGCAGTGCAACTAAGAAGTACTTCAAAAATTTTCTATAGAAATAAAATTCTGAAACAATGTTCTATAAAAATAAAATTTTGTCAAAATTTTCTATAGAAATAAAATTTTGACAAAATATTCCATAGAAATAAGATGTTGAGAAATTTTAGAATTTTAGAAAGAAAATTTTGAAAAAAATTTTTCATAGAGAAATAAAATTTTGACAAAATTTTCTATAGAGAAATAAAATTTTTACAAAATTTTCTATAGAAATAAAATTTTAACACAATTTTCTATAGAAATAAAATTTTGTCGAATTTTCTATATTTTATGACAAAATGTTCCAAAGAAATAAAATTATGACAAAATGTTTTAAAGAAATAAACTTTTTATAAATTTTTCTAAAGAAATAACATTTTTTGAATTTTTAAAGAAATAACACTTTGAAAACATTTTCTGCAGAAATAAAATTTTGAAAATATTTTCACAAAATTTTCTATAGAAATAAAAATAAAATTTTGACAAAATTTTCTAGAGAAATAATATATTCACAAAATTATCTATAGAAATAAAATTTTGACAAAATGTTCTATGGAAACAAAATTTTGACTAAATTTTCTAGAGAAATAAAATTTTGACAAAATTGTCTATAGAATTAAAATTGTGACAAAATGTTCTATTGAAATAAAATTGTGACA
Organism: Haematobia irritans; assembly: GCF_050003625.1. Lineage (NCBI taxonomy): Eukaryota > Metazoa > Arthropoda > Insecta > Diptera > Muscidae > Haematobia > Haematobia irritans. Next base: position 251,785,847 of record NC_134397.1, on the reverse strand, counting down.
AAATTTTCTGTAGAAATAATACGTTGACAAAATTGTCTATAGAAATAAAATTATGACAAAATTTCTAATGAAATAAAATTATGACAAAATTTTTTATAGAAATAAAACTTTGACAAAATGTTCTATAGAAATAAAATTTTGACAAAATTTTTCATAGAGAAATAAAAATTTTGACAAAATTTTCTATAGAAATACAAGTTTGACAAAATTTTCTATAGAACTAAAATTTTGACAAAATTTTCTAGAGCAATTTTGAAAAAATACAATTTTGACAAATTTGTCTATAGAAATAAAATGTTGACAAAATTTTCTATAGAAATACAAGTTTGACAAAATTGTCTATAGAAATAAAATTGTGACAAAATTTTCTAAAGAAATAAAATGTTGACAAAATTTTCTATAGAAATAAAACTTTAACAAAATTGTTTATAGAAATAAAAATTTAACAAAATTGTTTATAGAAATAAAATTTTGACAACATTTTCTAGAGCAATTTTGAAAAAATACAATTTTGACAAATTTGTCTATAGAAATAAAATGTTGACAAAATTTTCTATAGAAATACAAGTTTGACAAAATTGTCTATAGAAATAAAATTGTGACAAAATTTTCTATAGAAATAAAACTTTAACAAAATTGTTTATAGAAATAAAAATTTAACAAAATTGTTTATAGAAATAAAATTTTGACAAAATTTTCTATAGAAATAAAATTGTGACAAAATTTTCTAAAGAAATAAAATGTTGACAAGATTTTCTATAGAAATAAAACTTTAACAAAATTGTTTATAGAAATAAAATTTTGTCAAAGTTTGCTATAGAAATAAAATTTTGACAAAATTTTCTATAGAAATTAAATTTTGACAAGGTTTCCTAGAGAAATAAAATTTTGATAAAAATATATAGAATTGTTTATAGAAATTTTTCATAGAGAAATAAAGTTTTGACAAAATTTTTTATATAAATAAAATTTTGACAAAAATTTCTATAGAAATAAAATTTTGACAAAAATTTCTATAGAAATAAAATTTTGACAAAATTTTCTATAGAAATAAAGTTTTGACAAAATTTTCTAGAGAAATAATATATTCACAAAATTATCTATAGAAATAAAATTTTGACAAAATGTTCTATGGAAACAAAATTTTGACTAAATTTTCTAGAGAAATAAAATTTTGACAAAATTGTCTATAGAATTAAAATTGTGACAAAATGTTCTATTGAAATAAAATTTTCTGTAGAAATAAAACGTTGACAAAATTGTCTATAGAAATAAAATTATGACAAAATTTCTAATGAAATAAAATTATGACAAAATTTTTTATAGAAATAAAACTTTGACAAAATGTTCTATAGAAATAAAATTTTGACAAAATTTTTCATAGAGAAATAAAAATTTTGACAAAATTTTCTATAGAAATACAAGTTTGACAAAATTTTCTATAGAACTAAAATTTTGACAAAATTTTCTAGAGCAATTTTGAAAAAATACAATTTTGACAAATTTGTCTATAGAAATAAAATGTTGACAAAATTTTCTATAGAAATACAAGTTTGACAAAATTGTCTATAGAAATAAAATTGTGACAAAATTTTCTAAAGAAATAAAATGTTGACAAAATTTTCTATAGAAATAAAACTTTAACAAAATTGTTTATAGAAATAAAAATTTAACAAAATTGTTTATAGAAATAAAATTTTGACAAAATTTTCTAGAGCAATTTTGAAAAAATACAATTTTGACAAATTTGTCTATAGAAATAAAATGTTGACAAAATTTTCTATAGAAATACAAGTTTGACAAAATTGTCTATAGAAATAAAATTGTGACAAAATTTTCTAAAGAAATAAAATGTTGACAAAATTTTCTATAGAAATAAAACTTTAACAAAATTGTTTATGGAAATAAAAATTTAACAAAATTGTTTATAGAAATAAAATTTTGACAAAATTTTCTATAGAAATAAAATTGTGACAAAATTTTCTAAAGAAATAAAATGTTGACAAGATTTTCTGTAGAAATAAAACTTTAACAAAATTGTTTATAGAAATAAAATTTTGTCAAAGTTTGCTATAGAAATAAAATTTTGACAAAATTTTCTATAGAAATTAAATTTTGACAAGGTTTCCTACAGAAATAAAATTTTGATAAAAATATATAGAATTGTTTATAGAAATTTTTCATAGAGAAATAAAGTTTTGACAAAATTTTTTATATAAATAAAATTTTGACAAAAATTTCTATAGAAATAAAATTTTGACAAAAATTTCTATAGAAATAAAATTTTGACAAAATTTTCTATAGAAATAAAGTTTTGACAAAATTTTCTATATAAATAAAATTTTGACAAAATTTTCTATAGAAATAAACTTTTAACAAAATTTTCTATAGAAATACAAGTTTGACAAAATTTTCTACAGAAATAAAATTTTGACAAAATCATACATAGAAATAAAATTTTGACAAAATATTCTATAGAAATAAAATTTTTAACACAATTTTTATAGAAATAAAATGTTGACGAATTTTCTATATTTTATGACAAAATGTTCCAAACAAATAAAATTATGACAAAATTTTCTAAAGAAAGAAATTTTTTATAAATTTTTCTAAAGAAATAACATTTTTAAAAATTTTCTAAAGAAATAACATTTTGAAAACATTTTATACAAAAATAAAATTTTGAAAATATTTTGACAAAATTTTCTATAGAAATAAAAATAAAATTTTGACAAATTTTTTTAGAGAATTAACATTTTCACAAAATGTTCTATAGAAATAAAATTTTGACAAAATTTTTTAGAGAAATAACATTTTCACAAAATTACCTATAGAAATAAAATTTTGACAAAATGTTCTATAGAAATAAAATTTTGACAAAATTTTCTAGAGAAATAAAATTTTGACAAAATTTTTTATAGAAATAATATGTTGACAAAGTTTTCTAATGAAATAAAATTATGACAAAATTTTTTATAGAAATAAAACTTTGACAAAATGTTCTATAGAAATAAAATTTTGACAACATTTTTCATAGAGAAATACAATTTTGACAAATTTTTTTTATAGAAATACAAGTTTGACAAAATTTTCCATAGAAATAGAATTTTGACAAAATTGTGAAAAAATTATAGATAGGAATAAAATTTTGACAAATTTTTCTATAAAAATAAAATTTTGACAAAATGTTCTATATAGAATTTTGACAAAATTTTCTATAGAAATAAAATTTTGTCAAAGTTTTCTAGAGAAATAAAAGTTTGACAAAATTTTCTAGAGAAATAAAATTTTGGCAAAATTTTCTAGAGAAATAAAATTTTGGCAAAATTGTCTATAGAAATAAAAGTGTGACAAAATGTTCTATTGAAATAAAATTTTGACAAAATTTTCTATAGAAATAAAATGTTGACAAAATTTTCTATAGAAATAAAATTATGACATAATTTTCTATAGAGAAATACAATTTTTAAAAAATTTTCTATAGAAATAAATCTTTGACAAAATGTTCTATAGAAATAAAATTTTGTCAAAATTTTCTGTAGAAATAAAATTTTGACAACATTTTCTACAGAAATAAAATTTTGATAAAATTATACATAGAAAGAAAATTTTGACAAAATTTTCTATAGAAATATAATTTTGACAAAATTTTCTATAGAAATATAATTTTGACAAAATTTTGTCAAAATTTTCTATAGAAATAAAAATACAATATTGACAACATTTTCTAGAGAAGTTTTGACAAAACTGGCCATAGAAATAAAAATTTTGACAAAATTTTCTGTAGAGAAATAAAATTTTGACAAAATTATACATAGAAATAAAATTTTGACAAAATTTTCTATAGAAATAAATTTTTTTCGTTTTGTTATGTTATTGTTGGTTTTGTTCTTTAATCATTGTAGTTGTTTTTTTGATTTCAGCTTAAAACCATGCATTGACTACAAGTGTAGCTTAACCTACAGAGGAAAAGAATGTTTGTCAAATGTATTTGGGCAAAAAAGTATAGACTGCAAAATGGTTGGATGAACGCACGTTTCGGAATTACCACATTCCTCATCAGCATCCTCTACTTGCAGCAAAACTATCAACCAATTACCAGAATAAATTCAGGCATTTCATTAAACCCAACAATAAACCGTTGCCACCGTCAAATCATCGATTTGAGTACAGTTGGCTGCGTTTATTTTGAGTGTGTTTCCTTTTCTTTCATTCGTTTTGTTTTGTTATTGTTGGTTTTGTTCTTTAATCATTGTTGTTGTTTTTGATTTCAGCTTAAAACCATGCATTGACTAAGCTACACTTGTAGTTTAGTCAATGCATGGTTTTAAGCTGAAATCAAAAACAAAAAAAAACAAACAACAGAAATAAAATTTTGTCAAAATTGTTTATAGAAATAAAACTTTGACAACATTTTTTATAAAAATAAAATGTTGACAAAATTTGCTATAGAAATCAAAGTAAAAAAGCATATTAAAATAGAAGGTATTTGTATATTGAAGCGAATATTTATTTTGGTTTTTTGAGAATATTGTTGTTTTAGGCTATTCCTGGGCAGAGCTGCCTTGGAAAAAATTGACGTATAAAGCAATGTTTTTCTCAAAAGTCTCTATACCATGGCAGTTGTTCTCTCTCTCTCTCTCTTTCAGAGAACAAGGCTGCGTCTTCTACATTATCTTTGTCATTAGTTTCAATAGTTTTATTGTAAATTTTGGACACAGTATGAAGCTTCTCATGTCTATGGTGGCCAATAGGCCAAAATAGATTTGAATGAACATTTGTGAACTTTGTATCTTTTTGTTTTTTTTTCTATTTGGGTTGCTGCGAAGAATTTACCTTAGTTGGCCGTTTGCTGTCAATTTACCGGAGCAACACAAAATACGAAAAAAAGATAAAATTCACAATTAGTAAAAGTTACAAAATAAACACTTCATAGATACGTAGAATTAGAAAATCAATTTAATAAAATTAAACTTAATGACATAAATTAAACAAATGGGACAAAATAAAGTACAAGACTGTTTATGTTGTTTATGTATGGAAAGCAGAGAGTGCAAGAGAGAGTCTACAATTAATGGGAGAGGAATACAGTGTTGCCAGGTGAAGTTTGAACCTTACCTTACCGTACTAATATTAAGAAAAAAACCCATAAAAAAAAAAACAAAAATATAAATAATAAATGATGTGCTATTGTATTATAATATCTTTTGTTGAATTTAATTTTTGAAGATTATCATAAGTCGATTTTTCAAAAAATTTTGAATTTTGTATTGTGCTGAGTAGTTCTCGCATAAAGCTTATTGTGAATTATTGATAAATCCAAACATAGGCTTAATGGATATGATTGTACATAAATTCTTTTACTCTTTCTCCACATCCATTACGGTGAGCATCGAAAATTTTGTTCTGTTCCCAATAGAACAGAATTTGTTTATCACTTCCTCCCATATTTGTATTTTTACTCTCCGAATTAATTTATTTTATTATTCCTCTTTGCTGAGAGTAATAATGAGATGAACTAACTTGTCATAAAGTCCAGTTATACTCCAAGTCATGACGTCTATCAAAATGTGCTCTTCTCCATATCGATCTCATCGTCGCCCGTTAACGGCGATCGGTAAAAAAAAACCCTCCTCTAGTATGCTCAATTATAGCTGGAATGGGCAAAGAGACTATACGGCATTTTGCTCTTTCTCTTTTGCTAAAAAATTTGCTAAAAGAGAAGAGGTTATGATAATATTATTAGTTATCAAAGGTATCTTTATAATGAGATATTCAAACTCAAAGAGAAAATAAAGCAAATTAGAAAAATTAATACTGAAGTACACTCGTTTGTTTCTTAATTCCAAATTTAAGTAACATTTCTTGAAGTCCGTGAAGAGAGCGATCATACGGACTCACATACAAAAGTGTTGTCTTCTCATCTTTGAATTTGTTGTCTATTATACAACAGGTCGGTAAATAATGGACGGAAGATATTTGACAGGGAGAGAGAAAGGAAGATCATATAAAGTTACCCCCCCCCATTATGATATAAAAATATTGTTTACCACACCCAAAACAAAAAAAAAAAAACACCAAAAGTTTTCCAATTAAAAAGTTGATTGAAGTTGAAGTTTTTTTCAATTAATAAATTAATTGATACAACTAAGTGTTTAATCAAGTTGGAAACATTAAGGGTTAATTAAGTCAATGATTGAAAATCTTAAAATTTATAATTAAACAAGTATATACGGCCGTAAGTTCGGCCAGGCCGAAGCTTATGTAGCCTCCATCATGGATTGCGTAGAAACTTCTTCTAAACACTGCCATCCAGAATCGAATTACTTAAGTTGCGGTAACCCTTGCCGATGGCAAGGTATCTTAAAACCTCCTAACACCATCTTCTAAATTGATGTAAGTCCATACGTGGTATATATTAAATCAAAAAAGATCGATCCAATACCTATATAATTCAGTTTGACAAAGTAGACATAAAATTTTGACAACATTTTCTACAGAAATAAAATTTTCACAAAATTTTCACAAAATTTTCTATAGAAATAAAAATTTTGACAAAATTTTCTATAGAAAGAAAATATTGACAAAATTTTCTACAGAAATAAAATTTTAACAAAATTTTCTATAGAAATAAACTTTTGACAAAATTTTCTATAGAAATAAAATCTTGGTATATTATTTTTGGCTCGAGTGGCAACCATGATTATGAACCGAATAAAATTTGAACAAAATCTTCTATAGAAATAAAATTTTGACAAAATTTTCTACAGAAATAAAATTTTGACAATGATGAAAATTTTATTATGAACCGAATAAAATTTTAACAAAACTTTCTCTAGAAATAAAATTTTGACAAAATTTTCTCTAGAAATAAAATTTTGGTAGATTATTTTTGGCTCTAGTGGCAACCATGATTATGAACCGATATGGACCAATTTTTGTGTGATTGGACCAATTTTGGTATGGTTGTTAGCGACCATATACTAACACCACGTTCCTAATTTGAACCGGATCGGATGAATTTTGCTCCTCCAAGAGGCTCCGGATGTCAAATCTGGAGAACGTTTTATGTTGGGGCTATATATAATTATAGACCGATATGGACCAATTCTGCCACGGCTGTTAAAGATCATATACTAACACCATATTCAAAATTACAACCGGATTGGATGAAATTTGCTTCTCTTGGAGACTTCGCAAGCCAAATCTGGGGATCGGTTTATATGGGGGCTATATATAATTATGAACCGATGTGGACCAATTTTGGCATGGTTGTTGGAGACCATATATCAATATCATGTACCAAATTTCAGGCGGATCGGATGAAATTTGCTTCTCTTTGAGGCTCCGCAACCCAAACCTGGGGATCGGTTTATATGGGCGCTATATATAACTATGGACCGATGTGAACCAATTTTTGCACGGTTGTTAGAGACCATATACCAATACGATGTTCCAAATTTCAGCCGGATGGGATGCAATTTGCTTCTCTTTGAGGCTTCGCAAGCCAAATCTGGAGATCGGTTTATATGGGGTCTATATATAATTATGGACCGATGTGGACAAATTTTTGCATGATTGTTAGAGACCATATACCAACATCATATACCAAATTTCAGCTGGATCGGATGAAATTTGCTTCTTTTAGAGGCTCCACAAGCCAAATCTGGGGATCGGTTTATATGGGGGCTATATATAATTATGGACCGATATGGACCAATTTTTGCACGGTTGTTGGAGACCATATACCAACACCATGTACCAAATTTCAGCCGGATCGGGTTAAACATGCTTCTGTTAGAGGCTCCACAAGCCAAATCTGAGGGTCCCTTTATATGGGGCTATACGAAAAAGTGGACCGATATGGCCCATTTTCAATACCATCCGACCTACATCGATAACAACTACTTGTGCCAAGTTTCAAGTCGATAGCTTGTTTCGTTCGGAAGTTAGCGTGATTTCAACAGACGGACGGACGGACGGACATGCTTAGATCGACTCAGAATTTCACCACGACCCAGAATATATATACTTTATGGGGTCTTAGAGCATTATTTCGATGTGTTACAAACGGAATGACAAAGTTAATATACCCCCATCCTATGATGGAGGGTATAAAAATGAATTCATACAAATAACTTTTCAATCAAACTCGGAAGACATATCCAGACATTTCAAAAATGTCCCTGGAAAAAAGTTTGACACTCATTTTGGTCAAATATTTGCTTAGTGTGACCATACACTAAGAAAAACAATTGGTGGATTTTTTTTTCATTTTTAACTAAAGCAATTAATTTTTTTGACCAAACTAAAAATACTAAGTCAGTTAAGAAAATAATTGAAAATATTAAAATTTTTAATTAATAACTTAATTGAGTTTTGCAATCAACATCGATTGAGCTTTTAATTAAATCGATTAAAAAATTAATTGAAATTTGCCTATGAAATCAATTAATTAATTTATCAAGTATTTTTTTTCATGTCCAATGAAAACTGTGATTAATACCATCTTTTTCGTGATTGAAGACATTTCAATTAAAAAAATAATTGTATCAATCAATTTCACCTCAGGAAATTTGCATACACATCCATGACAACTTAAAATATATTCGTAAAGTTTTGCAGATTTCAAGACATTTTATCGGGGTTGGATTGATTGGGGAAAAAGGGATACAGCAATCAGATATTAATCTTGGGCTGCAACATAAATTTGTTAATCAGCGACATAGTCTCCGTTACGACTTCATTCCTCCTATCGATCAATCCATCTGGTGTCTAAGGCTACTAAAATTAGGTCCCTTAACATTAAACGCTCATAAATCAAAAAAATTTTTGTATAAAATTAGAATTTATTCCAATATTTTTCATTAAAAAAAAAAAAAAAACAAGCAAAAAGAAAACAATGTAATATCTTTTGCGTCTTATGAAAAATTTACAAACAAAAGCTTAACTATAAGACATAATGTAAAATTTAATTAGCCAAAAGATAAAAATTGTTGGTATGTGGCGTTTCCTATATTTAATAATAAAATATAATTTTCGCAAATGTAAACTTATTAATGTCATCGTAGTCACTGCTATTCATAGCCTTGTTTTTATTTTAATTTTAAGATTTTAATATTTAATATCTATGGGTTTCATTTGATTACAATTTTGCTGAAAAAAAAAAAAAAACAAAACAGCAAGATATATTTACCTGCCATATATCACGATTTTAATTAATGACACATTGTTAAAAAAAATTAATTAATTTCAAATAACTGAACTATACAGCTCTCACGTTATCTTACTCAATCTCTTTTACCATCGCTCTCTGCCCCCTCTCTCTCGCTGTCTATCTCACTGTTTCTCTAATCCTCTGTAAATCATAATGTAAACACATACAAACAAAAGCCCAATTGTCTGCGAACAAGGCATTCCGCAAACTATTCTAATAAAATATGAGGAAACTGACATTTAATAAAAAAAAAAAAATATGTCAATATTAGGTCTATTCTCGTACTTTTCCGCTAAAAAAACTATACAATAAAAACTATTTGTAGTTAGTGAAAGATTTTGTTATTCTCCGTTATTGTTTACGACTTCATTGGCCCGTACGTACTCGGCTACTAACCCTAGACACAGGGCTGCCAATTTTGGCGATTTATCAAAAATGACGATATTAGCTATCTTCAAAACTGTTGAATAGAAACAGTTCAGAGCCAGCAAAAGAGAGTTTTTGCAAGAAATTTCATACATGTAGGATCTATACCTCATTTTCCATCTACACTATTAGTATCACGGTTGCCACTCGTGCAAAAAATAATCCACCAAAATTTGAAGGAAATTTTACCAAAAATCTACCAAATTAAAAAAATAATATTTTGAAGTTGTTGATCAAATTTTTGTGCTTAGTATATAAAAAAATGTTTTATTCGAAACAAATGTTTTATATTGAATCTATAGAAAATTTTGTTAGCATTTTATTTCTATAGAAAATTTCGTCAAAACTTTATTTCTATAGAAAATTTTGTCAAAATTTTATTTCTATAGAAAATTTCGTCAAAATTTTATTCCTATAGAAAATTTTGTCAACATTTTATTTCTATAGAAAATTTCGTCAAATTTTTATTTCTATAGAAAATGTTGTCAAAATTTTTTTCTATAGCAAGTTTTGTCAAAATTTTATTTATTTATTTTCATATGTAACTAAGCCTTACAAAGGCCTTATAGAGTTACTTAAAACAACATTTAATTCTATAAAAAAATTTTGTCCAAATTTTATTTCTTTAGAAAATTTTGTCAAAATTTTATTTCTGTAGAAAACTTTCTCAAAATTTTATTTCTATAGAAAATTTTTGCACATTTTTATTTCTATAGAAAATTCTTGCAAAAAATTTTTTTAAGAACATTTTTGGCATTTTTATAGAAAATTTCGTCAAAATTTTATTTCTATAGAAAATTTCGTCAACATTTTATTTCTATAGAAAATTTCGTCAAAATTTTATTTCTAAAGCAAATTTTGTCAAAATTTTTTTTCTATAGAAAATTTTATTTCGGTAGAAAACTTTCTCAAAACTTTATATCTGTAGAAAGTTTTTGCACATTTTCATTTCTATAGAACATTATTGCAAAAATTTATTTCTAAGAAAATTTTTGATATTTTATTTCTAAATAAATTTTTATTTCTATTTTATTTCTAAATAAATTTTTATATGTATTTCTATAGTAAATTTCGTTAAAATGTTATTTCTATAGAAAATTTCGTCAAAATTTTATTTCTATAGGAGATTTTGTTAAAATTTTATTTCTATAGAAAATTGTACGTCTTAATTAGATGGTCAATCAATATGAATTTTATGATAAAATTTTGAAAAATCGATGCCCGATTATATAGATAAATATGAAAGATCTTTGTTTTTAATTTTAAATAGTAAACTCAAACGCAGTGGCGAGCAAGTCACTTTGTCTTATTGAAAAATTTAATTTCCCTGAAAGAATTGAAAATAATACACTATTAAAAACTAAGATTTTTTTGTTTTATTACAACATGACGTCAAGCCTTACAAAGTCTACAAATAAAAACTTAAATCTAATCATAAAAATTTCTTTTTTTGTATTTTTATACAAAACTGAATTCATTATGTTTTTGTTATTGAAATGCATAGTTAAATATGTTAATTTTCTGTTCTTTATATGAAATAAATACTTTTGTTTTTAATCTAAATATTAGTTTGGTTTTAATATTATATACATTGCAGATTTTTGACGATTTTTAAAATAGAAGTGATGATTATGATTTCTTTTGAAAAAAGTGACGATTTTTCTTGAAATTTTATTGGCAGCCCTGCCTGGACAGCTAATCTACGTCTAAGAGACGTAGCGTGTTTTAGTTTTTCCCTCTCCCTCACTGAAAATGTGATAGTTTTGTTACACAATAAATACAAGTTAATCCAAAACGTGTTTAAATGATTTGATTCGTGAGGATTTGTTAGAGAATCTGTGTGAGTACAAAAATTAAAAAAAAAAAAATCCATAAATATTGTCACCATGATGATAAACTATAATCAAAACAACAAAAATGATTGAACAAACCAAAAAAAAAAAAAAAAACAACAAAATTAAATTAAATATAATTTTTAATATCGCAAATTAATTTTATTAAATCCGTCCTATTCTCTGAAGTTCAACCTTTATTCATATCATTGTTTTTGTTTTAATTTAATATTTTAATATATTTAGCAAACGGATTTTATTTGATTACATTAATAATGAAGAAAAAACACACATAAAAGATATTTTTCCTGGCCATATATCACGATTTTAATTAATTACACATTGTTTTTATAAAATAAATTACTTTCAAATGACTGAATTCATGTTTACCTACTCTTTCTAACTCAATCTCTTTTTCCATCGCTCTCTGCCCCTCTCTAGCTGTCTATCTCAGTCTCTCTCTCTTTCTGTAAATCATAATGTAAAATAAACAAAACAAATTGCTCGACCATAGATATTCCGTAAACCACTGCAATAAAAATTAAGCAAACTCAAATTGAATAGAAAAATATGTCAATAATAGGTCTATTCACGTACTTTCCGTTTAAAAATTATGCAATTGTACTAATGATTTCCTGTTATCAGTATGTGTTCTTAGCAAAAACGTCGCCCAAAAAGTAGTGAAAATGTTCTTTTTGGATCGGGAAGTGGTGCAGAAATGGCGCAGATACCATGCAATTAACGTGAGTTTGTCCTAGGACGGATGTCCAAAATCTCAACAGTCTTTGCACTGAATTTGCATCACTTCTTAAGGTGTAATCTGAATCCAGTGTTTTGGATGTGAATTTTGTGATATTTTGCTAAATAAATAATTTGTATACCCTCTACCATAGGATGGGGGTATATTAACTTTGTCATTCCGTTTGTAACACATCTAAATATTGCTCTAAGACCACATAAAGTATATATATTTTGGGTCGTGGTGAAATTCTGAGTCGATGTGAGCATGCCCGTCCGTCCGTCCGTCCGTCCGTCTGTTGAAATTACGCTAACTTCGGAACGAAACAAGCTATCGACTTGAAACTTGGCACAAGTAGTTGTTATTGATGTAGGTCAGACGGTATTGCAAATGAGTCATATCGGTCCACTTTTACGTATAGCCCGAATATAAAGGGACCCCCAAATTTTCTACGAGAAGCAAATTTCATCCGTTCCGGCTGAAAATTGGTACATGGTGTAAGTATATGGTCGCTAACAACCATGCAAAAATTGGTCCATATCGGTCCATAATTATATATACCCCCATATAAACCGATCCCCAAATTTGACCTCCGGAGCCTATTGCAGGAGCAAAATTTCATCCGATTGGGGTGAAATTTGGTACATGGTGTAAGTATATGGTCTCTAACAACCATGCAAGAATTGGTCCATATCGGTCCATAATTATATGCAGCCCCCATATAAACCGTTCCCCAGATTTGATCTCCGGAGCCTCTTGGAGAAGCAAATTTCATCCGATCCGGTTGAAATTTGCAACGTGGTGTTAGTTTATGGCCGCTTATAACCATGCCAAAATTGATCATATGGGTTCATAATCATGGTTGCCACTCGAGCCAGAAATAATCTACCAACATTTTATTTCTATAGAAAATTTTGTCAAAATTTTATTTTTATGGAAAATTTTGTCAAAATTTTATTTCTATAGAAAATGTTGTCAAAATTTTAAGTCTATAGAGAATGTTGTCAAAATTTTAATTCTATTGAAAATTTTGTCAAAATTTTATTTCTATAGAAAATTTCATCAACATTTTATTTCTATAAAACATTTTATCAACATTTTATTTCTATAGAAAATTTTGACAAAATTTTATTTCTATAGAAAAAATTAAAATTTTATTTCTATAGAAAATTTTGTCCAAATTTTACTTCTATAGAAAATGTTGTCAAAATTTTAGTTTGTCAAAAATTTTATTTCTATAGAAACTTTTATCAAAATTTTATTTCTATAGAAAATTTTGTCAAACTTAATTATATACGTATTTAATCGGCCTTTTTTGGTTTAATATATACCACATATGGACTGCCTTGCAATTTAGAAGACGGTGTTAGGAAGTTTCAAGATACATTGCCATCGGCAAGTGATACAGTAACCCAAGTAACTCGATTGTGGATGACAGTCTTCAGTAGAAGTTTCTACGCAATCCATGGTGGAGGGTACATAAGCTTCGGCCTGGCCGAACTTACGGCCGTATATATGGGAGCCACCGTGGTGCAATGGTTAGCATGCCCACCTTGCATACACAAGGTCGTGGGTTCGATTCATGCTTCGACCGAACACCAAAAAGTTTTTCAGCGGTGGATTATCCCACCTCAGTAATGCTGGTGACATTTCTGAGGGTTTCAAAGCTTCTCTAAGTGGTTTCACTGCAATGTGGAACGCCGTTCGGACTCGGCTATAAAAAGGAGGTCCCTTGTCATTGAGCTTAATATGGAATCGGGCAGCACTCAGTGATAAGAGAGAAGTTCACCAATGTGGTATCACAATGGACTGAATAGTCTAAGTGAGCCTTAAATATCGGGCTGCCAGCTAACCTAAACTATGGCCGTATAAGGGGTGATACGGTCAAAATTTGGTCAATATAAACTTGACGTATGAACACCCCTCATTTTGAAGGTTGTGTGTGTGTAATGTTGCTCCTATTTTGAAGAAGCAAGCAAGAAGAGCAGCGTATCAAAATTTTGCTCGCGCATCACGAAAATCCGAGCTACTCGCACGCAAAGCTGGCAAAATCGCCGAAAGTTGCCAAATCAACCGTTACAAATGTAATTAAAGTGTTTGGGGAACGTTTGTCGACAGCCAGGAAGTCTGGATCGGGGGGAAATCGAAAACCGGAAGCCGCTGAGACGACAAAGAGAGTTGCCTGTAGTTTCAAGCGAAACCCTAACCTTTCTCTCCGAGATGCCGCAAATAAGCTGGGTGTATCGTCTACAACCGTGCATCGAGCCAAAAAACGAGCCGGACTATCGACTTACAAGAAGGTAGTGACTCCAAATCGCGATGATAAACAAAATACGACGGCCAAAGCGCGATCCCGGAGGCTGTACACGACGATGCTGACGAAGTTTGACTGTGTGGTAATGGACAACGAAACCTACGTCAAAGCTTACTACAAGCAGCTTCCGGGACAGGAGTTTTATACGGCAAAATGAAGGGGAAAGGTAGCAGATATTTTCAAGCACATAAAACTGTCAAAGTTCGCAAAAAAATATCTGGGTTGGCAAGCAGCATTTTCATAGCTTCCGGGACTGCCAACCAAGAAATTTACGTGAAAGAGTGTTTGAATAAACTTCTGCTGCCTTTCATGAAGAAACACGGTTGTTCCGTACTGTTTTGGCCGGATTTGGCATCTTGCCATTACGGTAAAAAGGCCATGGAGTGGTACGCCGCCAACAACGTGCAGGTGGTTCCCAAGGACAAGAACCCTCCCAACACGCCAGAGCTCCGCCCAATTGAGAAATACTGGGCTATTGTCAAGCGGAACCTAAAGAAGACAAAAAAAAAAAACTGCTGATGACGAGCAGCAGTTCAAGGCAAACTGGCTTTCTGCGGCGAAGAAGGTGGACAAGGTGGCTGTACAAAATCTGATGGCAGGTGTCAAGCGTGAGGCCTGGCAATTCGGATTTGGAAAAGCGAAAGCCTAACTGAATATTTTTCCTGAATTTTATACTAATTGAACTTGAAAAAGAAATTTAATTTGATTTTTTAAGTAAACGATTTCACCGATTTACACGCGTTTTCCCTTGACCAAATTTTGACTGTATCACCCTATATACTTGTTCTTTTTATGATTTTTAATACATTCTAACGCTTGTCTGAAACGTTTGACCTAACATATTTTCCAAAATTCGCTATTTTTTTAGAATGATTTTAACATTTTTGTCGTCATCATTTAAATAATTTGTACCATTTTATTAATCCTTACTCTGTTTTTATCCTATTTGAAACAAACATAAAATTAAAATTACTTATTAAAAATTTGAAAAAAAAAACGAGTTATAACAAATTGAGTTAAAAGAACTTCCTGTGAAGTTAAAATTAAGAACATCTTTGGAAGGACATTTTTGGAAGTGCAATACAATCTCATATTTCAAGGGGGCTTATAACATATTTAATATTTCACTCTGTGCTAAATCACTAGACATTATTGGACAGAGAGTAATAACAAACACGCATAGACATGATTGTAATTATGTTTTTTTGTCCATTAATTCACAATATCATAGGTCATATATTTTATATTAACGATCTACAACATAGTACATTTTATTCAATTAGAGAAATTGTGAAAAGATTACATTTTAATAAATTTCCCTTTCATTTGCTATCGATGCGATTTAATTTCATTATGTGGATGTTATACGTTGAGTTGAATTAGAACGAACAACACCAAGAGCAACGAAGAGTAATGTTAATAGCAATAATGTTCACTTCTGTTCATGTATGAGAATAAATCATTTGCTTCATATTGGTCTCATTAAGCTAGAGCATTAAGGAAAGAGAGAGAGAGAGAGAGAGAGAGAGAGAGAGAGTGCCTACATGGCTTTGTATACAAAGCTTATATTGGTGGGTGGGTGTGTTTAAGAGTATGAGTATGATATGGTATCAATATACGCGCTCCATTTGCTATGCGCCAATGTGATGAAATAAATGAATTAAATTAACTAGTAAATTCTTAATTTAACAATGCCGTAGCAATAATGTAATTACCGTTCATAAATTTTGTTTCATTAATGTTTTTTTTTTCTCGCACTCTCTTTCAGGTCCTTAGATTAATTGAATTAAATCATGTGGTTATGAGTTTAATTGATAGCGTGATTAATGAAAAGGTTATGAAAACGATTCATAGTACATTAATTGAATATGTATTACACAATTTATTGGTAAATGAATACACTGATTAAAAAAAATTGTACGTACAAGCGCTTTATTATTCTCAAAAAATGCTATATTTTCTACAATAATAGAAAAAGAGAGAGAAGAAACCTGAACTGCAAATAAAAGAAATGGTATTCCAATGCATTATGTTGCTAAACAAATTTAGTATGATGGCAACCCTACAACAGAATTGAGCAATTACGTAGCGGAAGTGGTTTTCTACATTAGAAAAGCCTCCGTACAATGACGGGTTTTTGCAGAATAACGGACCAGGAAATAACCAGCTTTGATAATGTTTTTCGTTGGCAAAGAAAATTACACCCAGAGAAGGAATATGATCACCGCAAGCCTGTTTTAAGAGCAAAATGTTAATTTTGGGTGGTGACCATGTAACATGGTTTTCGCAACCATGTTATTTTCTCGGAAATCATGTATCTGATTTCGGCAAGCAGGTTATATTTGACGAAAAAATTACATTTTAGTGACAAACATGTTACATGGTCACCATTCAAAAATAACATTTTGCTCTTGAAACATGTTTGAGGTGATCATATTCCTTCTCTGCGTGTATTTTTTGCACTTTAATTTGTATTATCAAAAAAAAAAATAAAAAAAATAAAAAAAATAAAAAATAAATAACAATTAAAACAGATGCAAAGATTTACAAAAACATTTAATTTTAATAAATTTAAATTTTTAATTAAATTTTAAATTTTATTTTAATTATATCTTATTTTTTGTTGATTTTTTATTCTTTTCGGCGGCATCTATTTGTCCAAAAATTTAGATTTTGACTTTAAACCGGCAAATAACGTATTTCATATGACTGGTCCAAATGAACTTCATCGGAAGATGAAAAATTGATGGAGGACCCTGGGATGCTCTTAAAATGAAATGTTTGTGGTATAACACCCAATTTTTTTCTGGAGAAGAGAATTGAACGAACATGAAATAGCAGTGCCTACTCCAATCGCGAGAAATTGCCTTAATTTCAATGGAAACACTGAGTGCGTAAGTCCCAATGGGAAGCATTATCAAATATCAGTTATTTTGAAAAAAAAAAAAACATGGAAGGTATATTAACTTTGTCATTCTGTTTGTAACACATCGAAATATTGCTCTAAGACCCCATAAAGTATATACATTCTGGGTCATGGTAAAATTCTGAGTCGATCTAAGCATGTCCGTCCGTCGGTCCGTCTGTTGAAATCACGCTAACTTCCGAACGAAACACGCTATCGACTTGAAACTTGGCACAAGTAGCACAAGATTTGGTTTGCGGAGCCTCTTGGAGGAGCAAAAATCATCCGATCCGGTTGACATTTGATATATGGTGTAAGTATATGGTTTTTAACAAACATGCAAAAATTGGTCCACATCGGTCCATAACTACGTATAGCCCCCATAATTATATAGCCACATCGGTCCATAATTATATATAGCCCCCATATAAACCGATCCCCAGATTTGCGGAGCCTCTCAGAGAAGCAAATTTCGTCCGATCCGGCTGAAATTTAATACATCTCCATTCATACAAAAATTGGTCCATATAGGTTCATAAAGTTTGATACGGTCAATATAAACTTGACGTATTTCTTTCAATTTTGCATTTAAAAAACCTGAACACCCCTCATTTTGAAGGTGTGTGTGTGTAGAATGTTGCTCCTATTTTGATTTTGGAATTCACTCTTCAGTTGTCAAAATGCCGTCCAAGCAAGAAGAGCAGTGTGTCAAAATTTTGCTCGCGCATCGCGAAAATCCGAGCTACTCTCACGCAAAGCTGACAAAATCGCTAAAAGTTGCCAAATCAACCGTTACAAATGTAATTAAAGTATTTGGGGAACGTTTGTCGACAGCCAGGAAGTCTGGATCGGGGGGAAATCGAAAACCGGAAGCCGCTGAGACGACAAAGAGAGTTGCCGCAAATAAGCTGGGTGTATCGTCTACAACCGTGCATCGAGCCAAAAAACGAGCCGGACTACCGACTTACAAGAAGGTAGTGACTCCAAATCGCGATGATATACAATATACGACGGCCAAAGCGCGATCCCGGAGGCTGTACACGACGATGCTGACGAAGTTTGACTGCGTGGTAATGGACGACGAAACCTACGTCAAAGCCGACTACAAGCAGCTTCCGGGACAGCAGTTTTATACGGCAAAAGGAAGGGGAAAGGTAGCAGATATTTTCAAGCACATAAAACTGTCAAAGTTCACAAAGAAATATCTGGTTTGGCAAGCCATCTGTACCTGTGGCTTGAAAAGCAGCATTTTTATAGCTTCCGGGACTGTCAACCAAGAAATTTACGTGAAAGAGTGTTTGAATAAACGTCTGCTGCCTTTCCTCAAGAAACACGGTTGTTCCGTACTGTTTTGGCCGGATTTGGCATCTTGCCATTACGGTAAAAAGGCCATGGAGTGGTACGCCGCCAACAACGTGCAGGTGGTTCCCAAGGACAAAAACCCTCCCAACACGCCAGAGCTCCGCCCAATTGAGAAATACTGGGCTATTGTCAAGCGGAACCTAAAGAAGACCAAAAAAAAACTGCTAAGGACGAGCAGCAGTTCAAGGCAAACTGGCTTTCTGCGGCGAAGAAGGTGGATAAGGTGGCTGTACAAAATCTGATGGCAGGTGTCAAGCGTGAGGCCCGGCAATTCGGATCTGGAAAAGCGAAAGCCTATCTGAATATTTTTCCTGAATTTTATACTAATTGAACTTAAAAAAGAAATTTAATTTGATTTTTTAAATAAACGATTTCACCGATTTACACGCGTTTTCCCTTGACCAAATTTTGACCGTATCACCCTTTAATCATGGTTGCCACTCGAGCCAAAAATAACCTACCAAACATTTTATTTCTATAGAAAATTTTGTTAAAATTTCATTTTGTGAAAATTTTATTTCTATAGAAAATTTTGTTAAAATTTCATTTCTATAGAAAATTTTGTTAAAACTTTATTTCTATAGAAAATTTTGTCAAAATTTTATTTCTATAGAAAATTTTGTTAAAATTTCATTTCTATAGAAAATTTTGTTAAAACTTTATTTCTATAGAAAATTTTGTAAAATTTTATTTCTATAGAACATTTTGCCATACTGAATTATATACGTATTTAACCGATCTTTTTTTATTTAATATATACCACTTATGGACTTACATACAATTTAGAAGGCGGTGTTAGGAGGTATCTTAACCTTACTATCGGCAAGCGTTACCGCACCTTAAGTAATTCGATTGTGGATGGCAGTGTTTAGAAGAAGTTTCTACGCAATCCATGCGTAGAAACTTCTTCGGTCTGGCCGAACTTACGGCCGTATATATTTGTTCGCAATTTAGTTTGCCGTTTAGTTTTTTCTCTTTTAGGACTTGTACCCACGGTTGCCATTCGAGCCAAACATAAAATGGAAAAATATGGAGAACATTTTACCAAACATCTACCAAATAAAAAAAAATCTTATTAAAAAAAGTTGTCAAAAATTTATTTCTATCGAAAATTTTGTCAAAATGTTATTTCTATAGAAAATTTAGTCAACATTTTATTTCTATAGAAAATTTAGTCAAAAGTTAATTTCTATAGAAGATTTTGTCAAAATTTTATTTCTATAGGAAATTTTGTCAAAATTTTATTTCTATAGAACATTTTGTAAAAATTTTATTTCCATTGAGAATTTTGTCAAAATTTTATTTCTATAGAAAATTTTGTCATTTCAGTCTTCAAATTTGTAATCTTATATCAACTGCAAACTGAATTTCGTAAAATGTTATAAAAAAATCCTAATCTCCATAAAACTCTTTGATGGACTGAATTTGTTTAGCATATTATATAGACCGTTTTGACTGACTCGTGTTCATTCCCATTTGTTTAGTTAAATTTATGCAGTTGAGAATAGATCGAAATCAACAAATCCCTTAGGAAATTCTTTTTTCAGCACATGTCAACTATTCTTAGCACCATCAAATTGAATTTTCTAAAAATAATTCCATTTCACTAGGGTCCTTAGGTAATATCATTTCAATATTTGAATAACTCTATTTAAAAACAAAAAATCTACAAGACAAACAGAATAACCCCCATTTTCATGAAGCTCCGTTAGTGCTACGTTAGCTAGCTAATTTTTAAACCGATCTATGGACATATCTGTCATCTTGTCTATACATTTTATAGGCCAGTTAGGAGCTTAACTGCTAGAAATTTTTCAGTTAAAGTTAACTGGAGAAAAGATATTTGCAATTTAGTTTTTGCTAACTGACAGTTAAAGCCTAACGGAGCTACATGAAAATGGCCGTAAGTTGAACAAACAAAAAACCAACATAAACATTATTATTTGCCCTCAAACATTTTTATGTTTTTTTTTCTTTCATGTAACAGCAAAAAATTGCTCTAAGTTAATCTATGTAGACGCCAAAAGCTTTATACCCAGACTACCACTACCACAAAAAGTCCATATTTCGTTTATTCTTACTTTAGGGATACTCTCCTTAACACACGCATAAACACATGCATACTCTCTTGTATAAAATTTTCCACTTTCACTACATAATTTGTATAAAATTTAATGTTGTTCGGAAATTGTTGAATTCAAAGGAATTTGCATAATTTTTGAATTTTTCCTTTTTCTGCTGTTGCTTTTTTCATGGAATTTTATCCCATCAAATGGGACCTTTGGTAATAATTCCCATAAAAATTCAAATCTAAGAGAATATTCGAATTTACTATGAATGGTGGTGATAATGGTGGCTTATTGTTGTTGTTGTTTTCCTTGTGACAAAGGAATAACTGTGAAACAGTTCTTTTTTAATTTTCTCCCATGCAAAAAAAAAAAAAAAGAAAACAATGGTACTCACTTGATTTGATTTTGTTAGGGTGTATGAGAATTTTTTCTCTTTGTTAGGTGAGCATAACATAAATGTTTATTTGTGTCGTTGTGTATAGGCCTACGGATTAAGATAATGGAGACAGCTAACTTCTGATTTATGTTGTGCTAAAGCTTTAAAGTCAATTTGAAGATATGTCGGAGTTACAAATAATAGGTGATTACAATTAGCAGGGTATCCCCTAGGGGGTGTTTGAAACAAACTCTCATTTTAACATTATTATTTTGGCCACAGTATGATTATTATCTCGTAGGTGGTAGATTATATTTTGCGAGACATATTTTGAGAGAGCTTGCATACAAATAGGAATAAAGTGAGTTTTAGAAAATGACCACATTTCATGAATATTTTTATTACGTAGACCTGAGGATAAAGTATATTAAAATCATTTCAAGTTTCGATATATCAATACTGATACACTGAAAGAAGAGTTTTCTGGGAAATGAAGTTTTTTACAAACGAAGATTTCTATAGAAAGTATAGAATTTTACTTAAAGTGAAGCACTTACACTGCAACAGAAAACAAGTACTTATGGCCGTAAGTTCGGCCAGGCCGAATCTTATGTACCCTCCACCATGGATAGCGTAGAAACTTCTACGAAAGACTGTCATCTAGAATCGAATTACTTGGGTTGTGGTATCTTAAATCGTTTTTTAAATTGTCCATACGTGGTATATATTAGACAAAAAAGGTATGTGTAGGTAAGTCTACAAATAATTACGAATCGATATGAACTTTTGCATGGTACGTAGGGATCCAGAATTGAAATATGGGGGTCGCTTATATGGGGGCTATATACAATTATGAACTTGATATGGACCAATTTTTGTGCGTTTGGGGATCGATTTATCTGAGGGCTATACATAACTATAGGCCGATATGGACCTAGTTAGGCATGGTTGTTAAGGGCCATATACTAGCACAATGTACCAAGAGGCTCCAAAATCAAATCTCGGGATCGGTTTATATGGGGGCTATATATGATTATGGACTGATATGGACCACTTTTGGCATGGTTGTTAAATAGCATATACTACCACCACGTACCAAATTTCAACCAGATCGGATGAATTTTGCTTCTCCAAAAGGCAGCGGAGGTCAAATCTAGGGATCGGTTTATATGGGAGTTATATATAATTATGGACTGATATGAACCAATTCCTGCATAGTTGTTGGATACCATATATTAACATCACGTACCAAATTTCAACCGAATCGGATAAATTTTGCTCTTCCAAGGGGCTCCGGAGTTCAAATCTGGGGATCGGTTTATATGGGGGCTATATATAATTATGGACCGATGTGGACCAATTTTTGCATGATTGTTAGAGACCCTATACTAACACTATGTACCAAATTTCAGCCGGATCGGATGAAATGTGCTTCTCTTAGAGGCTCCGCAAGCCAAATCGGGGGATCGGTTTATATGGGGCCTATATATAATTATTGACTGATGTGGACCAATTTTTGCATGATTGTTAGAGACCCTATACTAACACTATGTACCAAATTTCACCCGGATCGGATGAAATTTGCTTCTCTTAGAGGATCTGCAAGCCAAATTTGGGGGTCCGTTTATATGGGGACTATACATAATTATGGACAGATGTGGCCCATTTGCAATACCATCCGACCTACATCAATAACAACTACTTCTACCAAGTTTCAAGTCGATAGCTTGTTTCCTTCGGAAGTTAGCGTGATTTCAACAGACGGACGGACGGACATGCTCAGATCGACTCAGAATTTCACCACGACCCAGAATATATTTACTTTACGGGGTCTTAGAGCAATATTTCGATGTGTTATAAACGGAATGACAAAGTTCATATACCCCCATCCTATGGTGGAGGGTATAAAAATGTGGTACAAGCACGATTGCCAAAGTTGGTAGAATTCTACCAAAAATGGTAGATTTTTTACCGTTTGGTAGATTGGTAGAATTCTTGATGTTTTAGCAATTTTTTTGAAATATTCCTCTTCCAAAAATTTTAATAGAAAAAAAAATTTTTATAGAAATAAAATTTTAATAAAATTTTCTATAGAAATAAAATTTTTACAAAAATTTTTTACAGAAATAAAATTTGAGAAAATTATTTATAGAAATAAAATTTTGAGAAAATTTTCTACAGAAATAAAATTTTTAAAAAATTTTCTATAGAAATAAAATTTTTGCAAAATTTTTTATAGAAATAAAGTTTTGACAAAACTTTCTATAGAACTAGAATTTGGACAATATTTTCTATAGAAATAAAATTTTGACAAAATTTTCTATAGAAATAAAATTTTCAGAATATTTTCTATAGAAATAAAATTTTGAAAAAATTTTCATAGACATAAAATGTTGACAAAAATTTTTTATAGAAATAAAATTTTGAGAAAATTCTTTATAGAAATAAAATTTTGAAAAAATTTTCTACAGAAATAAAATTTTTAAAAAAATTCTATAGAAATAAAATTTTCAGAAAATTGTCGATAGAAAAAAGTTTTTGACAAACTTTTCTATAGAATTAAAATTTTGTAATGAAATAAAATTTTGACAAAATTTTCTATATAAATAAAATTTTGATAAAAGTTGATATAGAAATAAAATTTAAAAAAAAATTTACTATGGAAATAAAATTTTGACAAAATTTTCTATAAAATAAAATTTTGATAAAATTTTCTATGGAAATAAAATGTTGACAAAATTTACTATAGGAATAAAATTTTGACAAAATTTACTATGGAAATAAAATTTTGACAAAATTTTATATAGAAATAAAATTTTGAGGAAATTTTCTACAGAAATAAAATTTTAAAAAAATTTTCTATAGAAATAAACTTTTGACAAACTTTTCTATAGAAATAAAATTTAGACAAACTTTTTTATAGAAATAAAATTTTGACAAAATTTTCTATAGAAATAAAATTTTGACAAAATTTTTTATAGAAATAAAATTTAGACAAACTTTTTTATAGAAATAAAATTTTGACAAAATTTTCTATAGAAATAAAATTTTGACAAAATTTTTTTATAGAAATAAAATGTTGACAAACTTTTCTATAGAAATAAAATTTTGACAAAATTTTCGATAGAAATAAAATTTTGGCAAAATTGTCTATAGAAAAAAGCTTTTTGAAAAACTTTTCTATAAAATTAAAATTTTGAAAAAATTTTCTATATAAATAAAATTTTGATAAAATTTACTATGGAAATAAAATTTTGACAAAATTTTCTATAGAAATAAAATGTTGACAAAAATTTTTTATATAAATAAAATTTTGAGAAAATTCTTTATAGAAATAAAATTTTGAGAAAAATTTTTATAGAAATAAAATTTTGACTGTAGATATAAAATATTGACAAAATTTTCGATAGAAATAAAATTTTGACAAAATTTTTTGAAAAACTTTTCTATAAAATTAAAATTTTGAAAAAATTTTCTATATAAATAAAATTTTGATAAAACTTACTATGGAAATAAAATTTTGACAAAATTTTCTATAGAAATAAAATGTTGACAAAAATTTTTTATAGAAATAAAATTTTGAGAAAATTCTTTATAGAAATAAAATTTTGAGAAAAATTTTTATAGAAATAAAATTTTGACTGTAGATATAAAATATTGACAAAATTTTCGATAGAAATAAAATTTTGACAAAATTTTCTATAGAAATAAAATTTGACAAAATTTTCTATAGAAATAAAATTTTGACAAAAGTTGCTATAGAAATGAAATTTTGACAAAATTTTCTATAGAAATAAAATTTTGATAAAAGTTGTGATAGAAATAGTTCTGTGACAAAATAAGTTTGTTGTTTTTAAATTTGGGCGATTTTGTGTAAATTTTTCTTTTAAGTTTGGTAAATTATATTTGGCACGATTTCCTCCATTACAGTAAAACTAAAAAATTACCAGTAATTTAAATTTATAACATAAATTAAATTTTATTAAATGGTATATTACCTCTCAAACCCACAACTTCTGAAATCCAATCTGGTGTGAAATATATAACAAAATATGACACATTAAAATTTTTGAATATTTCACATTAGAAAAGATTTAATGGTGTTACAGTATATCCCTGCAGGCCTTGTAAAAACTTTTATAGAACATTTTGCCCAGTTCACTCCCAATACCCAATGGCCCATAACAATTTGTCTTGATTGCCATTTGTGTGTGTGTGTGACCCTAAGTCATCATTAACAACATAACGGCTCATTCTCAAATACTCAAACAACATACAGACAAATAAACACTCACCCATTTATGTAAACCTTTTCCCATAATTTGCTCTCCAGAGAGTAGGGAAGAAGAAATCATATTTTTTTTGCAATTTCTAGGAACAAAATTCTTCCAAATTCTTCTCGTTATTGAATACCAATCATTTTTTAAATAATTTTAATTTCTTTTCCGCTTTTATTATAAAAGTTTTCTTTTATTGCATATTCGGGATGGCCTTCAAGTTTTTGCGAAACCATAACCTTTTTTTGGTGGTCTTTCCCTCTCTCTCTCTCTCTCTGACCGAAATTTGGAGCCTAAAGCTATTATGGAATCCTTGAAATTGTTAGCTAGAAGAGAAACGATTAAGTCTCTGAAAGCAAGAGAATTTAAAACAAAATATTCGGGGTTTCTCCAAGGAATAATGCAAAACTGATGAAAAAATGTGTTGGGATCTCACGGTTTCTACTGTTTTTAGGTAATCTACGGACAGATTAAGAAGAATTCGTAGGTCGGTTCTCAACATGGCAGAGAGAGATAGAGATGTGTTAAAAACCTTTTATGGATGGGAAAGTGTTAAATACAAAACGATGAATAAAGAGTGAAAGCTAGAGTTATATTACATACGAGAGTAAGAAACTTTAAAAAGTAGTTAGACTTTTGTAATGGTTAGTATTCCAACCTTGCATGTCTTATATTCCAACTTGTCTTGGTATTGAAAGGTTTCAATACTTTTAGTCAACATAAAATAACCAATTTAATTGAAAACTTTTTGGCAGAAGGAGTTACCTACCTTCAGGCCTATCCCAAAAAAAAGCTTTCAAAAAGTTTTTTCTTTCTCTAAGGAATAGTGCCGCAGTTGATAGAAAAACTGATGGTTTTTAGATTATCTGTTTGATAAGCCATATCTATAAACAGTTTAACAAGAATTCGTAGGTGATTCTCACCATGGCATACTAACTTTGGAAATGAATTAAAACAGACGCCAAGAAAACAAAATAAGAAATTGATAGAGTATCAGAATTTAAATATTGAAAAAAAAAGAAGAAAAAACTAAAATATCGGTAAACAAAAAACAAGTAAGGAAAGTATAAAGCCTGGCGGGGCCGACTATATTATACCCTGCACCACTTTTTAGATCCACATTTTCGATATCATATCATATCCGTCCCATGTGTTGGGTGCTATATCCAAAGGTTTATGTTCCCATATACATATATTTAAATCTGACCAGATCTGGACAGTGTTCTATTAAGTTTATAAACTTTAAATTTAAAAATATAAAAAATATAAATACAAAAAATTTGGGAGACATTTAAATCCGAACCAATTGTGAGGCAACTACGCACAAGTGCATGTATGACTTATCGGTAGATAGATATGTATGAGAAATAAAGGAAAATTTGAGTCACTTTTAAAAGTTTTCGAATAAGCAGTGGCGATTTTACAACGAAAATGTTGGTATTTTGGCCATTTTTGCCCAAATCGGATAAACATATATATGGAAGCTATACGAACATGGCTATATCGACTCAGGAGCCCACCTTGAGCATTTTGCCGAAGACACCATGTGTCTATCTCATCTACTTCTGGGTGTTGCAAACATATGCACTAACTTATAATACCCTGTTCCACAGTGTGGCAAGGGGTGTAAAAAAATCAAACTAAGTCAAGCGAGCTTGGATTTAAACATTGCTGACCTCTACGGAGCCAATAATAATATTTCTTAAATAAATTCCTTGTAAATCCAAGTCTGCTTTTTGGTTTCGAGGCAAGAGCTATAATTAAAAAGATCACCTATTATAATGGAAATTTCCCGTTTTCTGTTTCCACCACACGGAAAAACAACTTATTAGATTTTAAGCTGAGGACCCTCATAATGGTCACTGATCTCATATTTTATTAGGTTAAGAGCATACATTACCGAAGAGTTTGGGTCTACCATTCACATTCCTCTAGTTTATACTCCCCTATTAAAAGTATGAGAGCAGATCGAAGAGCACAGTGGTGAGTTTCACCAAGAGCTGCTTAAGTGGATTGATATGCTCTGTGTTGTGAAAAGGGTTGCCAGTATTGGGGATTTCACCCCCAAATTGGGGTTATTTTTCCGTGAATGGGGACGAAATTGCTAAGTTGGAGACTTGGGGATTTGGTGGGGAATTTCCATAAATTTGGGGATTTTTGTGGGTATTTTTCGGGAAATCGGTTGAATCTTTTTTGACAAAATTTTATTTCTATATAGAATATTTTGTCAACATTTTATTTCTCAATAGAAAATTTGGTCAAAATTTTATTTCTATAGAAAATTTTGTCAAAATTGTATTTCTATAGAAAATTTTTGTCAAAATTTTATTTCTATAGAAAATTTTGTCAAAATATTATTTTTATAGAAATTGTTTTTAAAATTTTATTTCTATAGAAAATTTTGTCAAAAGTTTATGTATATAGAAAATGTTGTCAAAATTTTATTTCCATAGTAAATTCTGTCAAAATTTTATATGTATAGGAAATTTTGTCAAAACTTTATTTCTATAAAGAAAATTTTGTCAAAATTTTTTTTTTATATAGAAAATTTTTCAAAATTGTATTTCTATATAGAAAATTTTGTCAAAATTTTGTTTCTACAGAAAATTTTGTCAAATTTTATTTCTATAGAAAATTTTGTGAAAATGTTATTTATATAGAAAATTTATGAAGTACCTCTTTGCAAAATCTACCAAAACATCAAAAATTCTATTAATCTACTAAAGACTGGTAGAATTCCACCAACTTTTGTAACGTGTCTACCAACCAATTTTACTACTTGAATATTTAAAAATAAATTTTCGTTCATAAATACAAGGTGACTGTCGAAATTTTTTGTCAAAATTTTATTTCTTTAGAAATTTTTGTCAAAATTTTATTTCTATATAAAAATTTTGTAATAATTTTATTTCTATAGAACATTTTTTGAAAATTTTATTTCCATAGAAAATTTTGTCAAAATTTTATTTCTTTAGAAAATGTTTTGAAAATTTTATTTCTATAGAAAATTTTGTCAAAATTTTATTTCCATAGTAAATTTTATCGAAATTTTTTTTCTATAGAAAATTTTGTCAAAATTTGCTTCTGTCTAGAAAATTTTTTTCAAAATTTTATGTGTATATGAAATTTTGTCAAAATTTTATATGTATAGGAAATTTTGTCAAAACTTTATTTCTATAAAGAAAATTTTGTAAAAAAATTTTTTTTATATAGAAAATTTTGTTAAAATTTTATTTCTATATAGAAAATTTTGTCAACATTTTTTATCTACAGAAAATTTTGTCAAAATTTTATTTCTATAGAAAATTTTGTCAAAATTTTATTTCTATAGTAAATTTTGTCAAAATTTTATTTCTATAGATAATTTATGAAGTACCTCTTTGCAAAATCTACCAAAACATCGAAAATTCTATTAATCTACTAAAGACTAGTAGAATTCTACCAACTTTGCAACTTCTCTACCACCCAATTTTACTACTTGAATATTTGAAATTAAATTTTCGTTCATAAATACAAGGTGAAATTTTTTGTCAAAATTTTATTTCTATATAAAATTTTGTCAAAATTTTATTTTTATAGAAAAATTTTGCCATAATTTTATTTCTATAGAAAATTTTGTCATAATTTTATTTCTATAATTTTGCCAAATTTTATGTCTAGAGAAAAATTTTGTCATAATTTTTTTTCTATAGAAAATTTTGTCAAAATTTATTTCTATAGAAATTTTTTTGAAAATTTTATTTTTAAAGAAAATTTTGTAAAAATTTTATTTCCATTGTAAATTTTGTTAAATTTTTTTTCTATAGATTTTGTCAAAATTTTATTTCTATATAGAAAATTTTGTTAACGTTGTATTTCTCAACAGAAAATTTTGTCAAAATTTTATGTGTATAGAAAATTTTGTCAAAATTTTATGTCTAGAGAAAAATTTTGCCATAATTTTTTTTCTATAGAAAATTTCGTCAAAATTTATTTCTATAGAATTTTTTTTGAAAATTTTATTTTTATAGAAAATTTTGTAAAAATTTTATTTCCATTGTAAATTGTGTCACATTTTTTTCTATAGAAAATTTTGTCAAAATTTTATTTCTATATAGAAAATTTTGTTAACGTTTTATCTCTCAATAGAAAATTTTGTCAAAATTTTATGTGTATAGAAAATTTTGTCAAAGTTTTATATGTATAGGAAATTTTGTCAAAACTTTATTTCTAAAAAGAAAATTTTGTCAAAAATTTTTTTTAATTAGAAAATTTTGTCAAAATTTTATTTCTATAGAAAATTTTGCCAAAATGTTATTTCTATAGAAAATTTTGTAAAAATTTTATTTCTATAGAAAATTTACGCAAAATCTACCAAAACATCAAAAATTCTATCAATCTACTAAAGACTGGTAGAATTCCACCAACTTTTGTAACGTGTCTACCACCCAATTTTACTACTTGAATATTTAAAAATAAATTTTCGTTCATAAATACAAGGTGACTGTCGAAATTTTTTGTCAACATTTTATTTCTTTAGAAAATTTTGTCAAAATTTTATTTCTATATAGGAAATTTTGTCAACGTTTTATTTCTCAATAGAAAATTTTGTCAAAATTTTATGTATATAGGAAATTTTGTCAACATTTTATTTCTTTAGAAAATTTTGTCAAAATTTTATTTCTATATAGAAAATTTTGTCAACGTTTTATTTCTCAATAGAAAATTTTGTTAAAATTTTATGTATATAGGAAATTTTGTCAAAATTTTATATGTATTGGAAATTTTGTCAAAACTTTATTTCTATAAAGAAAATTTTGTCAAAATTTTATTTCTATAGAAAATTTTGTCAAAATTTTATTTCTATAGAAAAATTTTGTCATAATTTTATTTCTATGGAAAATTTGGTCAAAATTTTATTTCTATAGAAAAATTTTGTTATAATTTCATTTGTATAGAAAATTTTGTCATAATTTTATTTCTATAGAAAATTTTGTCAAAATTTTATTTCTATAGAGAATTTTGTCAAAATTTTATTTCTATAGAAATTTTTGTCAAAATTTTATTTCTATAGAAAATTTTGTCAAAATTTTATTTCTATAGAAAATTTTGTCATAATTTTATTTCTATAGAAAATTTTGTCAAAATTTTATTTTATAGAAAATTTTGTCAAAATTTTATTTCTATAGAAAATTTTGTCACAATTTTATTTCTATAGAAAATTTTTTCAAAATTATATTTCTTAATGGAAAATTTTGTCAAAATTTCATTTCTATAGAAAATTTTGTCAAAATTTTATTTCTATAGAAAATTTTGTGAAAATTTTATTTCTATTTTATTTTATTTCTATTTGGGGACAAGAGTCAGAAAAATACTGGCAACACTGGTTATGAAAACAATAACAACCAGTGATGTCAATTTAGCTAGTTTATAGCTAGATCTTGCTATTTTTTATGAAATAGCTAGAAAAATTAAATAATTGCTATTAGCTAGAAATATATAAGCATCCTACATTTTTGTACATTTTATACAGTTATATGAAGTTTTCAATATTTACAACTTTTACAAACGTTAAAAAAATAAAAAAAAAAAAATTGTCAAAAGGAGTGTGTGCCAGAAAACCCCCTGAAAAATTGCAAAAAACTTCAGCTCAACTTTAAACCCATATTGTAAGAAATTTACGAGTTTACTTAAAGCCAAAAATAAAAAAAAAAAAACTGCTTATCCTCTTTGTATTTTTTCTACTGAAAAACAAACAGAATGTATTCTCATTAACCGTAATATACACCTGTAATAATGTTACCCATTTTATTGCTTAAGGTTCATACCATCACTTGACCAAACTCGAACAACAAACTCCTCTCCACTATTTTATGAGCAAATTCACTAAAACTTTCAGTTTACATTATTTTGATTATTTTGTTTTTTTTTTTTTCGGGGTTCATTTAACCAAAATACAAAAAAAGCAACCTCTCTATATATGAGGGTGTTGCTGTTTAAATATTTGCTTTTTATTTTCATGCTGCAATAGCTCTGGCTCTTCATATTTCTGTTGGCTTCTTTTGTTAGACCATCATCGAAACGGTTAGTTGAACATTTAAGGTTGCTGCTGTAAAGACCCCTATAGAATATACTGAGTTGTTTGGTTGGTTGAATGGTTATATGGACATTAATGTGAAACATTTAAGACAACCTCTTGGCCTGGTCTTCTCTTCTGGTCTAAATAGACTTCAGCTTTTGGGGAAAGTTTTATTAGTTCGTTGCTGTTTTCTATAAAAAGAAAAACTTTCCATTTTTTCTTCACTTTCTTTGGCCTCCTTGGTTGGTTTGTTTTGTGTTCGTAATTTGTAAGTATTCCGTTCTCATGAAAAGAAGTCTGTTTGTTATGAAATTGGGTTAATTTTTCCTTTTTCTTTTTTTATGGACTCTAGTTAAAATTTTTGAGTTTATTTTTATTTCCCCCTAGGAATTTATTTATTTACAATTTGTTACATTTTCCTATACATCTTTGGTAGATATGTTTTTTTTTGGAATAACCGTAACCACTACTGAAGTTCAGGCAACATAAAATCCAGGCTCCAAACACGAAATTAATTGACAGAAAGGATCAAAATAACCAACGTCAATTAAAAAATTAATTGATCCAATTATTTAATAGCCCAGCAAAAATAGCGTCACAAAAAAGTAGTCAAAATGTTCTTTTATATTTTGACAAATTAATAATTTTAAAAAATTTTTATGAGTTTTAATGCATTCTTTCGCTTGTGTGGAATGTTTGGCATCAAATATTTTCAAAAATTCGCAAATTTTCTACAATAGATTTGGCATTTTTTTCAGAAAATTGTTAAAAAATTTTTACCATTTTATTAATTCCTAATCTATTTTTAATCTATTTGAAACAAAAATTTTTAAATTTTCCATTAAAAATATGAAAAAGTGAGTTATAAAAAATTGAATCAAAAGAACTTCCTGTGCAGCTAAAATAAAGAACTTCTTTTGGAGGACATTTTTGGAAGTGCTTTTAAAGTTGTGCCTTTAGAAGAACTTCCAATTTTTTTTTGCTGGGAGTATTAATTTTAATTGGATAAATTGGTTATATTTCTTTGTGTGTACTGAGATGTGATAATCCATAGTTGAAAAACTTTTTGGTGTTTTGGTCGAATGTGGGATTGAACCCATGACCATTTGTATACAATGCTGGTATGATAAATATATAGAACAGAAATTTATTTCACTTTCATCACCACCCTATAGAGGTGGGTATAAAAAAGAAATTTATTTCACCTCCATCACCATCCTACGGTGGTGGGTATAAAACAGAGATGGACAGAGAGAAATTTTTATTTGTGTGTGAGTCCATATGATCGCTCTCTTTATGTCTTTACTGCTAATTAAATTTGGAATTAAGAAAAAAACGAAATTTACTTCGATATTAAGTTCTCTAATTTGTTTCTCTAATTTGCTATTGCAAAGTTTTTCGATTTTTTTTATTCAAAGAACCCTTCCATAGCCGATAATATTATCATAAACCTTATGAATTGCACAAAGAGAACGGTTTGGAGAGTAAGAGCAAAAAGTCGTATAGTCTTCATAACAGGGATGATAAATGATGTTGACGAAAAAGTACTAAAAATGTTATTTCTATAGAAAATTGTGTAAAAATTTTATTTCCATATAAAATTTTTGTCAAAATATTATTTCTACAGAAAATTTTGTGGAAATTTTTTTCTGTAGAAAATTTTTTTCAAATTTTTATTTTTATAGAAAATTTTGTTGAAATTTAATTTTCATAGAAAATTTTGTCAATATTTTATTTCTATAGAAAATTTTGTCAAAATTTCATTTCTATAGAAAATTTTGTGGAAATTTTATTTCTGTAGAAAATTTTGCGGAAATTTTATTTCTGTAGAAAATTTTGCGGAAATTTTATTTCTGTAGAAAATTTTGTCAAAATTTTATTTCTATAGTAAATTTTGTGGAAATTTTATTTCTATAGAAAATTTTGTCAAAATTTTATTTATATAGAAAATATTGTCAAAATTTTATTTCTATAGAAAATTTAATTTCCATAAAAAATTTTGTCAAAATTTTATTTTTATTGAAAATGTTGTCAAAATTTTATTTCTATAGAAAATTTTGTCAAAATTTTATTTATATAGAAAATATTGTCAAAATTTTATTTATATAGAAAATATTGTCAAAATTTTATTTATATAGAAAATTTAATTTCCATAGAAAATTTTGTCAAAATTTTATTTATATAGAAACAAGTAAGGAAAGTCTAAAGTCGGGCGGGGCCGACTATATTATACCCTGCACCACTTTGTAGATTTAAATTTTCAATACCATATCACATCCGTCAAATGTGTTGGGGGCTATATATAAAGGTGTATTAGTCCATTTCGGGCGAAAGATATATATGGGAGCTATGTCTAAATCTGAACCGGTCTCAATAAAATTTGGCACACTTGACTATAGTACTTATTGTTCTCCTGGTGCAAAATTTCAAGCAAATTAGAATAAAACTCTGGCTTCTGGGTCCATATAAGTTCATATCGGGCGAAAGATATATATGGGAGCTATATCATAATCTTAACCGATTTCTTCCAAAATCAATAGGGTTCTATTCTGAGCCAAAACACATACTTGTGCCAAATTTGAGGTCGATTGGACTAAAACTGCAACCTAGACTTTGATTACAAAAATGTGTTCACGGACAGATGGACATGGCTATATCGACTCAGGAGCCCACCCTGAGCATTTTTGCCAAAGAAACCATGTGTCGATCTCGTCTCCTTCTGGGTGTTGCAAACATATGCACTAACTTATAATACCCTGTTCCACAGTGTGGCGCAGGGTATAAATATTGTCAAAATTTTATTTCTATAGAAAATTGTATTTCCATAGAAAATTTTGTCAAAATTTTATTTATATAGAAAATATTGTCAACATTTTATTTCTATAGAAAATTTTATATCCATAGAAAATTTTTTTCAAAATTGTATTTCTATAGAAAATTTGTCAAAATTTAATTTCAATTTCAATTTCAAAATACAATAACAAAATAAAACGAATGAAAAAAAAGAAGCACGCCCAAAATAAACCCAGCCAACTGCACTCAAATCGATTATTTGACGGTGGCAGAGGAAAAGAGATATGTTTGTACGAATTTATTTCGGCATAAGCCGGCTATCAAGTAAAACCTTTTCTCGGAAGGTTCAAGTGTGGTTTATTGTTGGGTTTAATGAACTGCTTGAATTATTTCTGATAATTGGTTGATAGTTTTGCTGCAAGTAGAGGATGCTGATGAGGAATGTGGTAATTCCGAAACGTGCGTCCATCCAACCATCTTGCAGTCTATAGGGCTTTGCCCAAATAAATTTGACAAGCATACTTTTCCTCTGTTGGTTAAGCTACACTTGTAGTTTAGTCAATGCATGGTTTTAAGCTGAAATCAAAAAAACAATAATGATTAAAGAAAAAAAAACTACAATAAAAAACAAAACGAAAGAAAATTTAATTTCCATAGAATTTTTCTTCATTGTTTTTTTTTTTCTATAGAAAATTTTGTCAAAATTTTATTTCTATAGAAAATATTTTCAAAATTTTATTTCTTTAAAAAATTTTATTTCTATAGGAAAAATTGTATTCTTATGGAAAATTTTGTCAACAATTTATTTCCATAGAAGATTTTGTCAATATCTTATTTCTATAGAAAATTTTGACAAAATTTTATTTCTATAGAAAATGTTGTCAAAATTTTATTTCTATAGAAACTTTTGACAAAATTTTATTTCTATAGAAAATTTTATTTCCATAGAAAAATTTGTCAAAATTTTATTTCTATAGAGAATTTTGTTGAAATTTAATTTCCATAGAATATTTTGTCAACATTTTATTTCTATAGAAAATTTTGTCAAAATTTTATTTCTATAGAAAATTTTGTCAAAATTTTATTTCTATAGAAAATTTTGTGGAAATTTTATTTCTGTAGGAAATTTTGTGGAAATTTTATTTCCATTAAAAATTTTGTCAAAATTTTATTTGTATAGAAAATTTTGTCAAAATTTTATTTCTATAGAAAATATTGTCGAAATTTTATTTCTATAGAAACTTTTGACAAAATTTTATTTCTATAGAAAATTTTATTTCCATAGAAAAATTTGTCAAAATTTTATTTCTATAGAAAATTTTGTTGAAATTTAATTTCCATAGAATATTTTGTCAACATTTTATTTCTATAGAAAATTTTGTCAAAATTTTATTTCTATAGAAAATTTTGTCAAAATTTTATTTCTATAGAAA
The DNA here is from genome assembly GCF_050003625.1 of Haematobia irritans. Lineage (NCBI taxonomy): Eukaryota > Metazoa > Arthropoda > Insecta > Diptera > Muscidae > Haematobia > Haematobia irritans. The sequence continues at coordinate 251,750,046 of NC_134397.1, read as the reverse complement.
ATATTGTCGAAATTTTATTTCTATAGAAGATTTTGTTAAAATTTTATTTCTGTGGAAAATTTTGTGGAAATTTTATTTCTGTAGAATATTTATAAAAATTTTATTTCTGTGGAAAATTTTATCAAAATTTTATTTCTATAGAAAATTTTGTCAAAATTTTATTTCTATTGAAAATGTTGTCAAAATTTTATTTCTATAGAAAATTTTGTCAAAATTTTATTTATATAGAAAATATTGTCAAAATTTTATTTATATAGAAAATATTGTCAAAATTTTATTTATATAGAAAATTTAATTTCCATAGAAAATTTTGTCAAAATTTTATTTATATAGAAACAAGTAAGGATTAAAATTATACCCTGCACCACTTTGTAGATTTAAATTTTCGATACCATATCACATCCGTCAAATGTGTTGGGGGCTATATATAAAGGTGTATTAGTCCATTTCGGTCTCAATAAAATTTGGCACACTTGACTATAGTACTTATTGTTCTCCTGGTGCAAAATTTCAAGCAAATTAGAATAAAACTCTGGCTTCTGGGTCCATATAAGTTCATATCGGGCGAAAGATATATATGGGAGCTATATCATAATCTTAACCGATTTCTTCCAAAATCAATAGGGTTCTATTCTGAGCCAAAACACATACTTGTGCCAAATTTGAAGTCGATTGGACTAAAACTGCGACCTAGACTTTGATTACAAAAATGTGTTCACGGACAGACGGACTTGGCTATATCGACTCAGGAGCCCATCCTGAGCATTTTTGCCAAAGAAACCATGTGTCGATCTCGTCTCCTTCTGGGTGTTGCAAACATATCCACTAACTTATAATACCCTGTTCCACAGTGTGGCGCAGGGTATAAATATTGTCAAAATTTTATTTCTATAGAAAATTGTATTTCCATAGAAAATTTTGTCAAAATTTTATTTATATAGAAAATATTGTCAACATTTTATTTCTATAGAAAATATTGTCAAAATTTTATTTCTATAGAAAATTTTATATCCATAGAAAATTTTTTTATAAATTTTATTTCTATAGAAAATTTGTCAAAATTTAATTTCAATTTCAAAATACAATAACAAAATAAAACGAATGAAAAAAAAAGAAGCACTCAATAAAGCTCAAAATAAACCCAGCCAACTGCACTCAAATCGATTATTTGACGGTGGCAGAGGAAAATAGATATGTTTGTACGAATTTATTTCGGCATAAGCCGGCTATCATGTAAAACCTTTTCTCGGAAGGTTCAAGTGTGGTTTATTGTTGGGTTTAAAGAACTGCTTGAATTATTTCTGATAATTGGTTGATAGTTTTGCTGCAAGTAGAGGATGCTGATGAGGAATGTGGTAATTCCGAAACGTGCGTCCATCCAACCATCTTGCAGTCTATAGGGCTTTGCCCAAATAAATTTGACAAACATACTTTTCCTCTGTTGGTTAAGCTACACTTGTAGTTTAGTCAATGCATGGTTTTAAGCTGAAATAAAAAAAAAAAAAAAAAAACAATAATGATTAAAGAAAAAAAACTACAATAAAAAACAAAACGAAAGAAAATTTAATTTCCATAGAATTTTTCTTCAATTTTTTTTTCTATAGAAAATTTTGTCAAAATTTTATTTCTATAGAAAATATTTTCAAAATTTTATTTCTATAAAAAATTTTATTTCTATAGGAAAAATTGTATTCTTATGGAAAATTTTGTCAACAATTTATTTCCATAGAAGATTTTGTCAATATCTTATTTCTATAGAAAATTTTGACAAAATTTTATTTCTATAGAAAATGTTGTCAAAATTTTATTTCTATAGAAACTTTTGACAAAATTTTATTTCTATAGAAAATCTTATTTCCATAGAAAAATTTGTCAAAATTTTATTTCTATAGAGAATTTTGTTGAAATTTAATTTCCATAGAATATTTTGTCAACATTTTATTTCTATAGAAAATTTTGTCAAAATTTTATTTCTATAGAAAATTTTGTCAAAATTTTATTTCTATAGAAAATTTTGTGGAAATTTTATTTCTGTAGGAAATTTTGTGGAAATTTTATTTCCATTAAAAATTTTGTCAAAATTTTATTTCTATAGAAAATTTTGTCAAAATTTTATTTCTATTGAAAATATTGTCGAAATTTTATTTCTATAGAAACTTTTGACAAAATTTTATTTCTATAGAAAATTTTATTTCCATAGAAAAATTTGTCAAAATTTTATTTCTATAGAAAATTTTGTTGAAATTTAATTTCCATAGAATATTTTGTCAACATTTTATTTCTATAGAAAATTTGGTCAAAATTTTATTTCTATAGAAAATTTTGTCAAAAATTTATTTCTATAGAAAATATTGTCGAAATTTTATTTCTATAGAAGATTTTGTTGAAATTTTATTTCTGTGGAAAATTTTGTGGAAATTTTATTTCTGTAGAATATTTTATAAAAATTTTATTTCTGTGGAAAATTTTATCAAAATTTTATTTCTATAGAAAATTTTGTCAAAATTTTATTTCTATAGAAAATATTGTCAAAATTTTATTTCCATAAAAAACTTTGTCAAAATTTTATTTCTATAGAAAATTTTGTCAAAACTTTATTTCTATAGAAAATATTGTCGAAATTTTATTTCTATAGAAGATTTTGTTGAAATTTTATTTCTGTGGAAAATTTTGTGGAAATTTTTATTTCTGTGGAAAATTTTGTCAAAATTTTATTTCTATAGAAAATATTGTCAAAATTTTATTTCCATAAAAAACTTTGTCAAAATTTTATTTCCATAAAAAGCTTTGTCAAAATTTTATTTCTATAGAAACTTTTTTCGATATTGCATTTCTATAGAAAATTTTATTTCCATTGAAAACTTTGTCAAAATGTTTGTTTCTATAGGAAAAATTTTATTCTTATGGAAAATTTTGTCAACAATTTATTTCCATAGAATATTTTGTCAATATCTAATTTCAATAGAAAATTGTGACAAAATTTTATTTCTATAGAAAATGTTGTCAAAATTTTATTTTTTAAGAAAATTTTGTCAACATTTTATTTCTATAGAAAATTTTGTCAAAATTTTATTTCTATAGAAAATTTTGTGGAAATTTTATTTCTGTAGAAAATTTTGTCAAAATTTTATTTCTATGGAAAATTTTGTCAAAATTTTATTTCTATAGAAAATTTTGTCAAAATTTTTTGTCTATAGAAAATTTTGGCAAAATTTTATTTCTATGGAAAATTTTGTCAAAATTTTATTTCTATAGAAAATTTTGTCAAAATTTTTTGTCTATAGAAAATTTTGGCAAAATTTTATTTCTATAGAAAATATTTTCAAAATTGTATTTCTATAAAAAACTTTGTCAAAATTTTATTTCTATAGAAAAATTTTATTTATTTATTTATTTATTTAGTGTAAACTAATTTACAAAAAATATAAAAAAGTAACATTAGGACTGGTTGCCAGGACCTTCACCTATTCTATAGAAAATTTTGTCGAAATTTCATTGGTAAAAAAATTTATTTCCATAGAAAATTTTGTCAAAAATTTTAATTCTATAGGAAAAATTTTATTCTTTTGGAAAATTTTGTCAACAATTTATTTCTATAAAAAAATTTTGTCAAAATTTTATTTCCATAGAAGATTTTGTCAAAATTTTATTTTCATAGAAAATTTTGACAAAAAGTACATCTTTGCAAAATCTACCAAAATCAAGTATTCTACCAATCTACAAAACAGTAAAAATTTACAATTTTTTTGTAGATTTCTACCAACCGTGGCAACCGGCTAAGCATTATTGTTAAGAACACCATATGTGTATTTCGTCTTTTTCTCGGCGTTTCAAATATATACACTGCCTCACAATACTCTATTCCTCAGTGTGGCGGAAAAAATCACATTTCACAGTTGCGGACGAATGTTGTATTGACAATATTCCTCTTAAAAATGTTGAGATCCTGTAATAAAAACTATAATATACTCATTTTGGAATATGTTTATTTCTTCAATGTCCTTTATTTATAATTTTTAGGGTTGAGTTGATATCTGAGAAACATTCACATTTAGGGCCACGGTGCTTTTGGCAGTCGAAATGTATCAAAAAAAAGCACAAAAGTGTTAATTTTATCAACCCTGCTTCATGACCATTACTGGTATAAAACTTGTCACACTTACCTCGTTATTTGCTCATTAGACCATTTCCTGAATTTCATTCTTATGTTCATAAGAATCTCTAGTGTAAAGTGTTGTTAATTAAAACTATAATTTGGTTAATTATAAGCTAATTTCATTTCAACACTACTAGCATTAGTATTCACCATTCTTAGCCACTCACGTTCTTCGCTCTTCTCTCACTCTCTTGTTTAAGGTATCTCTGTTAAGAGATTGTTTGTTTGTGAGTATGAGTGTTTTCACAAGTACCAACAAATTAGCAGATGGTTATTCTCATAGACACTTAAAGCTACACGAAAAATGAGATCAAAAAAGTCTTGAGTTTTACCCAAAACAAAAAAAATATTTTATTCAAGATGATGATGACGATGATAACTAAACACAAACACACTTATATACACACAAATTATATGACATTCACACTTGTAAGAGCAATATTTTATCAGTCCTTTAGTGTGTATGAGTTATATACGCAACAATATTGTCAAAGGAAATGTGTAGCATTCCTACGCTTTTTCATTTATCCAAGAAGAAAAGAAAGATATGCTAAGAGGACATGTCCAATAAATCAATTGTGGAATATTTCCCAAGAAGTTATTAACAATTTCGTTGTGATTTATAAGTCATTTGCTACACATTTTATTTTTGAATTGTGACCACAAAAAGGAAGCCCAAAAAATGTGTGTAGATTATTGCTATGATTGTGGATCTTGTATTTTTTGCGAGGAGGAGGGGGGATAGGCAATAATGACTGCAGTGTAAAGACGAATGTTACATAGCAATGGAATAGAAATGAATATGAAGATATATCACGAGTGAATGTGTGATTTATTGAAGATTGGTAATAATTATAATAGATTGCAATAAAAAAAGCTTATGTTCAGTGAGTTGTGTCGCATCACAATAAATCTACATTTATTTCTTTTTTATTACCAAAGAATGGAGTTTCAAAATGAATTATAAATTTTGTCAGTATTTCGAAATTCGTTTGAATGTTTTTATAATCATCACTATAGGATGGCGATGGGGCCATAAACCGTTTCTCATTCCTTTGATCATTCAGACACCACAATCTAAATCTGATTTGCCTGAAATTAAAAATCTGCAGATATGTGAGGTCCATAAAGATGAGTTCCGAATATAGTGTGTTTACGTCCATGTTTTTTTATGTAGCCCCCATAGAGGCCAATGTCCAGATTTGACTGCTTGGGATTCTAGAGAGCGCAATTTTTATACAATTTAGCCGAAAGAGGAGTTAAGGTCCGAAAATAGGTCACACATAGACAGATTTTTTGGGGCTACTACAACACGGTTACCACTAATGTTAAAAATAATCTATCTAAATTAAAAGAAAAAACTTACAAAAAATCTACTAACTTAAAAAAAATCTTATCCTCAAGCTCTTAATCAAATTTTTGTGGTTACTGAAAAAAATGTTGTTTCTTCGAATGAAATGTTTAATTATTTGAGTATATTTTATAATATCATTTTTTTTCAAATTTTCTCAAAATTTTCTTTCTGTAGAAAATGTTGTCAAAATATTAATTCTATAAAAAATGTTGTCAAAATTTTATTTCTGTAGAAAATTTTGTTAAAATTTTTAGTACTATAGAAAATTTTGTTAAAATTTTTATTACTATAGAAAATTTTGTCAAAATTTTATTTCTATAGAAAATTTTCTCAGAATTTTATTTCTATAGAATTTTTTTTTGGAGTATTTTATTTCTATAGAAAATTTTTGTTTTGAGAATTTTATTCCTATAAAAATTTTTTAATAATTTTATTTCTATAGAAAATTTTGCCAAAATTTTATTTCTATAAAAATTTTTGCGAAAATTTTATTTCTGTAGAAAATTTTGTTTATTTCTATAGAAAATTTTGTCAAAATTTTTATTTCTATAGAAAATTTTTTCAAAATTTTATTTCTATAGAAAATTATCACAGAATTTTATTTCTAAAGAATTTTTTTTTGAGAATTTTATTTCTCAAAAAATTTTATTTCTATAGAAAATTTTCTCAGAATTTTATTTCTATAGAAAATTTTTTTGAGAATTTTATTTCTATAGAAAATTTTTTTTGGAGAATTTTATTCCTATAGAAATTTTTCCATAATTTTATTTCAATGGAAAATTTTGTCAAAATTTTATTTCTATAGAAGTTTTTGCGAAAATTTTATTTCTGTAGAAAATTTTGTTTATTTCTATAGAAAATTTTGTCAAAATTTTTATTTCTATAGAAAATTTTGTCAAAATTTTATTTCTATAGAAAATTTTCTCAGAATTTTATTTCTATAGAAAATTTTTTTGAGAATTTTATTTCTATAGAAAATTTTTATGAGAATTTTATTTCTATAGAAATTTTTTTTTGAGAATTTTATTCCTATAGAAAATTTTTAATAATTTTATTTCTATAGAAATTTTTTAATAATTTTATTTGTATGGAAAATTTTGTCAAAATTTTATTTCTATAGAAATGTTTGCGAACATTTTATTTCTGTAGAAAATTTTGTCAAAATTTTATTTCTATAGAAAATGTTGTCAAAATTTTAATTTTATAGAATATATAGAACAAATACGGCGGATATGCATATGTAAAACGGTTGGTCTTAAAAAATGTCGGGGAGAGGGTGTACCCTTTCCATGAAATTCTTTAAATAATGTTCTGTATTCAAGTAGTTGGACAATCTTCTATATTTCTTGTGACTTTTAAGTGTGGTTTGTCAAGGAAAGGTATCCTTCTCCTCAACATACCTGTAAGTTTCAAATAGATCGGGGAAGTTTAAACTTTGTTCTATTGTTTTAAAGGACGTCACTTTCCCCGATACAATATCGACAAAGTGAAGTGAATAGCACACTTAACCTTCCCTGAAAATTCTTGAAACATTCCTTCAAGTGTGGGGCAAGTGAGGTTCGTTCCCCGTTCATAACCTTTCCCACTGCCTTTGTAAATTTCAAGAAAACTTACGATTTTTTTTGTCAGTCTTAGAGGAGGTCTTCCTTCCCTACCAAATATCTAAAAGGAATGTAGGGTATCTTTGGTAAACTTCCCAGAAAATGTCAAGCAAATTATTAGCCCAAATTTCCAAAAGCAGGGCAAGGGTTGGCCCCTATTCCGTCCAAATATCACAAAATCAGTTATTAAATATTAATATCGCAGCCTTTCCAGAGTCCTCTGTAAATTTTAAAGTTGGTAAAGTGTAATTGTTTCTCTGTATGTTCCTAAGAGAAGCTGATGTCTCCCTATGCCCTTTTATTTTCCCCGACCAAATATTTAAAAATCAGGAACCTGATATAAATTTCATAACCTCACCCACTTTTTCCGTAAAATTTCAGTCGGGGTAGTTTAGTTTTATTTTCAGTGTACTTTAAAAAAAAAGTCGGGCAAAGGGGAGGTCCCCCTCCACGCCCAAATATCGAACAATAATGTAGCGGATTTTTGTCTAGATGCCAACCCCAACATTCAATGAAAAAATCAAGCAAATCGCTTAATTTTGTTCCAAGTTTCAAAAAGTAGGGAGACCTCCCCCTCTCCGTTCACATATGAATCCATCAGGTCTCCATATTAATTTCATAACCTCACCGCATTTTCTAATGTAAATCTCAGATAATTTAGAGAATTTTAGTTTTTTTCACTGTACTTTAAAAAAGTCGAAAGGGGTGGTCCCCCTCCGCCACCAAATATCGAAATATAAAGTAGCGGATCTTTGTCTAGATGTCAACCCCTATCTTCAATTAAAATTTCAAGCAAATCGGTCAAATTTGGTCCAAATTTTAAAAAGTCCAACAAAGGGTAGGTCCCTCTCCGCGACCAGGTGTCAACAAATGAGGTACCCTATTTTCACCACATGAGCGCCCCTACGATCTCTGAAAGTTTCAAGTAAATCGATTCAGCCGTTTCCGAGCCAACTCGGAACATACAAACAAACAATCAAACAAACAAACAAATAAACAAACATAGATTGAATTTTATATATATATATAGATTTTTTTCGAATTTTCTCAACATTTCTTTCTACAGAAAATGTTGTCAAAATTTTATTTCTGTAGAAAATTTTGTCCAAAATTTTTATTTCTATAGGAAATTTTGTCAAAATTGTATTTTATTTCGTTTTGTTTTGTTATTGTTGGTTACTCTACTCTTGTAGTTTAGTTAACGCAATGCTTTTTAAGCTGACATCAAAACAAAAAATAAAATTTATTTCTATTGAAAATGTTGTCAACATTTTATTTTTATAGAATATTTAGTTAAAATTTTATTCCTATTGAAATATTTGCAAAATTGTATTTCTATAGAAAATTTTGTCAAAATTTTATTTCTATAGAAAATTTTGTATAAATTTTATTTCTATATATAAAAAAAGTCGAACAAAGGGGAGGTCCACCTCCGCCATCAAATATCGAATAATGAAGTATCGGATCTTTGTCTAGATGTCAACCCTATCTTCAATGAAAATTTCAAGCAAATCGGTCAATTTGGTCCAAATTTTAAAAAGTCCAACAAAGGGTAGGTCCTCCTTCGCGACCAGGTGTCAACAAATGAGGTACCCTATTTTCACCACATGAGCGCCCCCTAGGATCTCTGAAAGTTTAAAGTAAATCGGTTCAGCGGTTTCCGAGCCTACCCGGAACGTGCAAACAAACATACTTTGAATAGGTTTATTAAAAATTTTTGTTGCCATAGAAAATTTTGTCACAATTTTATTTCTATAGAAAGTTTTTCCAATTTTTTTTCTATAAAAATTTTTGTAATTTTTTTTCTAAATCCAATTTTGATAAAATATTATTTTGGCAGAAAATTTTGTAAAAATTCTTTTTCTATAGACAATTTTATCAAAAATTATATTTGCATATAAAATTTTGTCAAAATTTTATTGCTAAAGAAAATTTTCTCAAAATTTTATTGCTAAAGAAAATTTTCTCAAAACTTTATTTCCATAGATAATTTCTCAAATTTTTTTTTCTACTGATTTTTTTTTTAATTGTATTTAATGTTTGTCACTATCATGTTATTTTCTCGGCCATTGTTTCCATTACCATTTTATGATTAGCGATAAAGTAACAACGTGTTCCATGTTGCCCATCCAAAGCAATAGGCCAAAATACCGTAGAGCCCCTGATGGCTTTGAAGCCCGATTGGAGGTCCATAGTACGTGCCAAAGGTAGGTACATTAACAAATCTAAAGTGATTCGAAAATTTTTTGCTTGTGAACAATTACAATATTAATATTGCCATCAAAAAAGTGCCTATCTTAAGATGGCGCGACGCTGTGAATGGTCCATAATATATCAGAGATACTTTGGGTGGCTTTGTCGGTCATTTAAAGGTCATAATTCGTACGAAAGGTATACAATTTGAACAAAACTATACTCGTTCTAAAATTTTATTTTATTTCCGATATTTTTTGCTTTTGAACAGTTAAATTAACAAAAAAAAAAAAATTGGCAAAACCATTTCAAAGAACTTCTATGAAAAAAGAAAACACCACTGATTTAATTTAATTTTTTTGTTTGTTATCTTTTCTTTTAATTTTCTATTCTTCTTTTAGTATATTTAATTGTTCTAAAAAAATATTTAGCTTAAAATGGTAAAAGATTGAAACTAGTCTAACAGTACTTCATAAGAAGTAGGAAAAAACTTTAACAGTAGTAATCATAGCCGCAAATAAACTACTTACCACAACAAAATTATTTCAACCCATATTGTAATAAAACAACTACCATATATTTTTATTCCATACATTTTTGATATCAGCCTATTTTTCACATTGGCCTCCAATGCGTATACGCTACGCATAAAACATGCCACCACTCATAATGTAT
>NC_134397.1:251706721-251739967 GCF_050003625.1 Haematobia irritans | reverse complement strand
CATAATTATATATAGCCCCCATATAAACCGATCCCCAGATTTGGCTTGCGGAGCCTCAAAGAGAAGAAAATTTCATCCGATCCGGCTGAAATTTGGTACATGATGTTGGTATATGGTCTCTAACAACCATGCAAAAATTTGTCTACATCGGTCCAAAATTATATATAGACCCCATATAAACCGATCTCCAGATTTGGCTTGCGAAGCCTCAACGAGGAGCAAATTGCATCCGATCCGGCTGAAATTTGGTACATGGTATTGGTATATGGTCTTTAATAACCGTGCAAAAATTGGTCCACATCGGTCCATAATTATATATGGCGCCCATATAAACCGATCCCCAGATTTGGGTTACGGAGCCTCAAAGAGAAGCAAATTTCATCCGATCCGCCTGAAATTTGGTACATGATATTGGTATATGGTCTCTAATAACCATGCAAAAATTGGTCCACATCGGTTCATAATTATATATAGCCCCCATATAAACCGACCCCAGATTTGGCTTGCGGAGCCTCAAAGAGGGGCAAATTTCATCCGATACGGCTGAAATTTGGTACTTGGTATTAGTATATGGTGTCAAACAACCATGCAAAAATTGGTCCATATCGGTCCATAATTATATATAGCTCCCATATAACCCGATCTCCAGATTTGAACTCCGGAGCCTCTTGGAGGAGCAAAATTCATCCGATCCGGTTCAAATTAGGCTCGTAGTGTTAGTATATGGTCGCTAACAACCATACCAAAATTGGTCCAATCACACAAAAATTGGTCCATATCGGTTCATAATCATGGTTGCCACTAGAGCCAAAAATAATCTACCAAAATTTTATTTCTATAGAAAATTTTGTCAAAAATTTATTACTATAGAAAATTTTGTCAAAATTTTATTTCTAGAGAAAATTTTGTTAAAATTTTATTCGGTTCATAATAAAATTTTCATAATTGTCAAAATTTTATTTCTATAGAAAATTTTGTCAAAATTTTATTTCTATAGAAAATTTTGTTCAAATTTTATTCGGTTCATAATCATGGTTGCCACTCAAGCCAAAAATAATCTACCAAGATTTTATTTCTATAGAAAATTTTGTCAAAAGTTTATTTCTATAGAAAATTTTGTTAAAATTTTATTAAAATTTTATTTCTGTAGAAATTTTTGTCAAATTTTTTTTTCTATAGAAAATTTTGTCAAAATTTTTATTTCTATAGAAAATTTTGTGAAAATTTTATTTCTATAGAAAATTTTGTTAAAATTTTATTTCTGAAGAAAATTTTGTCAAAATTTTATATCTACTTTGTCAAACTGAATTATATACGTATTGGATCGATCTTTTTTGATTTAATATATACCACGTATGGACTTACATACAATTTAGAATATGGTGTTAGGAGGTTTTAAGATACCTTGCCATCGGCAAGCGTACCGAAACTTAAGTAATTCGATTGTGGATGGCAGTGTTTAGATGAAGTTTCTACGCAATCCATGATGGAGGGTACATAAGCTTCGGCCTGGCCGAACTTACGGCCGTATATACTTGTTTGTTTTTCATAACTGTAACTTAACAAACTTAATTCCCTCAATGTCACTCTCTTTCCCGCTCTCTCACACTCTTTGTATAAGCATTTCACTAATCACTGCTTGTATCCACATCTAAAAACCTCTAATTGATGACATTGCGGAACAAAGCTATGCTAAAATCTTCGTTGGCTTTTATCCACCGACAAAAAGCAATGTTCTCGACGACAAAGTCATGTTAATGGAAGTACTGACGCTGATTATAGCCACTTTTGACATGGTTAAATGTTGTCGTGCGTGCTTTCACTGCGGGAGTCGCATAACTGCAAGCTACTAACGATCTGGGAGTAGTTTAATTGCTAGTCCAATCTACAATACTCCATTGGGGAATGGAGGAAAATCTAGCGAGATAGAGGGAGAGAGACAGAGAGAGAGAGAGATAAATGGAGTGTGGTCCACCACTACTATGGACAATATTTAATGCAACAACATTAGCCATGTGGTTATACTACTACATGTGCTACACACAAGCACTTTACTGGGTTAATATTCAAATGGGATTGCTCGAGATGTTGGTCTCCAGCATGGTAAATGCAAAATGTTATCAGATCAGGGGAATGATAATGATAATAATTGCATTTAAATTGTGTGTTAATAGTTTCGAAAAATTGGTGTGGTTGGAAAATAAAATTAATATAGTACTATAGTGTTTTATATAACTTGGGGTTAGAAAGCCAAATCAAAGCGCATCGAGGTTGCAATTTATTCTGGCCTGAATGGAATAAAATGTCGTATGTATGTATATAAATTAGGAATACAAATGCCGAAAATCGATTTTTCGACTAATCGAATTTTTGTCAAACAAAAGTCGAAGTCGTATTTTTGTATAATCTTCAAATTTCCCCAATTGTCTTTTGATATTTTGCTGATTAAATCAGGTATCATACGACAAAACAAAAAGATTTTGCTTAGCGAAATTTGTTTTTGTTGTTGTTGTAAATATAGACGTTCCCAGTGCTAAAAAACGTCATTATCAAATCGATTATATCCAACCGATTTTGGCGAGACAACTACTCCACGTTTCAGATCAATTTTCCGCATTACTTTAACGTTGGCGTGTCATAGACAGTCAAGTACTTCGCAATTTCCATGACAAGGTAAATGAAAGCATAATGATAGCCCATTACAACGGCATTACCAATGCTTAAGGGCTTCGGATGACGATTATTGCATATTGTGTTTTACTCGGTAATGGGAACGATGGAGTAAACCAGTTTTACTTTCTATTTATAAAAGTAATCTAGAGCTAAGCACCCCTATTTACCACCCGATTCGCCGGTAAACTATAAAAATATGATGTATTTATAGTTTTTTCCTAAAAATATGCAAATAATATTCTAAATAACTATTTTTTTGGTTTTATATATTATAACAATTAATATATATTCGGTAATAATATTTCAATACAATATTTAATACTAGGTAATACTGTTATAATAACTGGTATATATTTATTCATTACATTTTTTTTATCCACAAACTTTGCGGAATTGGGACCCTTGAAGTTTTTGACCGACTTCCTAATGTCCGCTATATAATCTTTTTCTGTGTACTGTTCCGTCTTCACAGCATCTGAAATAAAAGATTATATGTTATTAGTCAATAAATATACAAATAGAAAGTTATATAAGAAATATTACCTGAATCTGGCACATGGCTCCCTGGCTCCCCTGAATCTGGCGCTTGGAAAGGTGCTAATTGACGCAGGGAAATCGCTCTAAAATTATTTTCTTCCTTACGCGCTAATCGCTTTAAATTTCTGGACAAAAAATCCCTCCATATTTTAATTAATTATTTTCACACATACCTTTACACATATACACCTAAACCTCGCTTTGCGTCGTTTCGTTTTGCGTTGTTTCGAAGTTGCGTCCCTGCTTAATTAGTACTAGTTTTCACTTTGCGTCGTTAGATTTTCGAAGTTGCGTTGTTATCTGTCTCCAATCTTTGCATGGTTTGCCATAGAAACTCATAATTCACTTTGCGTCGTTTCAGTTTGCGTCGTGTTTTTTGGAACGTATCTGCGACGTAAAGCGAGGTCTAGCTGTATATCTGGAAAGGATGTACAACTCAATACAAATTAATTGATAATCTGGAAAAGATGTAAAACTCAATAAAAATGTATTTATGCCAGAAAAATTTTTCAGAAAACTGAAAAAAAACGAACAAACAAAAACCAATGTTGCTTAGAAACGTTGCCTAGCAAATTTTTGAGTTTGTATTCCTATTTACAGACCCCTTACGCAGTAAGTGGAAGTCGTAAGCACTGGTTGTCCCACTACGAACCAACTAGATGACTATGTAATAGCTTTTATTTGTTTAAGTTTTGATGGAATTACATTCTGTTCGATTTTTCAATGCTAAGGTATAAGTAGTAGCATTGTCAACTATATGTGTGTTTACATACAACATACTTACTTAATCTTTCAAATTTTCCAAGAACATAATCGATCTTTTGGTAAGGGGTTTGAATTTTTACCACTGGGAAGCTAAATAAAACAACAATACACACAAGAAACCAAATAACAGCTACTCAAACTAACATAACAACCCAGTGGTAAAAATTCAAACCCCTTACCAAAAGATCGATTATGTTCTTGGGAAATTTGAAAGATTAAGTAAGTATGTTGTATGTAAACACACATATAGTTGACAATGCTACTACTTATACCTTAGCATTGAAAAATCGAACAGAATGTAATTCCATCAAAACTTAAACAAATAAAAGCTATTACATAGTCATCTAGTTGGTTCGTAGTGGGACAACCAGTGCTTACGACTTCCACTTACTGCATAAGGGGTCTGTAATTAGGAATAAAAACTCAAAAATTTGCTAGGCAACGTTTCTAAGCAACATTGGTTTTTGTTTGCTCGTTTTTTTTTTCAGTTTTCTGAAAAAAATTTCGGGCATAAATACATTTTTATTGAGTTTTACATCTTTTCTAGATTATCAATTAATTTATATTGAGTTGTACATCCTTTCCAGATATACAGCTAGACCTCGCTTTACGTCGCAGATACGTTCCAAAAAAACACGACGCAAAGTGAATTATGAGTTTCTATGGCAAACCATGCAAAGATTGGAGACAGATAACAACGCAACTTCGTAAATCTAACGACGCAAAGTGAAAACTAGTACTAATTCAGCAGGGACGCAACTTCGAAACAACGCAAAACGAAACGACGCAAAGCGAGGTTTAGGTGTATATGTGTAAAGGTATGTGTGAAAATAATTAATTAAAATATGGAGGGATTTTCGTCCAGAAATTTAAAGCGATTAGCGCGTAAGGAAGAAAATAATTTTAGAGCGATTTCCCTGCGTCAATTAGCACCTTTCCAAGCGCCAGATTCAGGGGAGCCAGGGAGCCATGTGCCAGATTCAGGTAATATTTCTTATATAACTTTCTATTTGTATATTTATTGACTAATAACATATAATCTTTTGTTTCAGATGATGTCAAGACGGAACAGTACACAGAAAAAGATTATATAGCGGACATTAGGAAATCGGTCAAAAACTTCAAGGGTCGCCATTTCCGCAAAGTTTGTGGGTAAAAAAAAAAAAAAACAAAAATGTAATGAATAAATATATACCAGTTATTATAACAATATTACCTAGTATTAAATATTGTATTGAAAAATTATTACCAAATATATATTAATTGTTATTTTATATAAAACAAAAAAAAAAGTTGTATAGAATATTATTTGCATATTTTTAGGAAAAAACTGTAAAATATACCATATTTTTATAGTTTACCGGCGAATCGGGTGGTAAATAGGGGTGCTTAGCTCTAGATTACTTTTATAAATAGAAAGTAAAACTGGTTTACTCCATCGTTCCCATTACCGAGTAAAACACAATATGCAATAATCGTCATCCGAAGCCCTTAAGCATTGGTAATGCCGTTGTAATGGGCTATCATTATGCTTTCATTTACCTTGTCATGGAAATTGCGAAGTACTTGACTGCCTATGACACGCCAACGTAAAAGTAATGCGGAAAATTGATCGGAAACGTGGAGTAGTTGTCTCGACAAAATCGGTAGGATATAATCGATCTGGTAATGACGTTTTTTACCACTGGGTTTTGATGTGGTGACATAACCAGAGAGTTATTGGGAGAGATCGATTGTGAGCAAGAGAGTGGGTAATAGAATGGGTGGGGGAATGGATGTTTTATATGTTGAAATAATTTGCTAAAGCCGTTAGAAATATTAATTTTGCGAAATTACTGTATTTATATGAACAATTTGATTTGCCGAGTGGTGCGATCATGCGAAAGAAAAATTCTGATTGTGTTTTTTAATATTGACGTTATTTTATCAGTTTGAGTAGCATTGGCTTGAATTGTTGTCCGTGTAATTATTGTATAGTGGCCTGGAAAAAACAATTGAATAGTCATTAAGAGAGAATTGATTGTGGGTAGGAGAGAGCGTAGTAGGTTTGTATTTTGTATATTTTGTAAAGTAATTCAAAACATTAATTTTGGGAGGTAAAACTTATTGTTCTTAAGTAAATTTGAAAAAAAAAAAAAACAAGTATATACGGCCGTAAGTTCGGCCAGGCCGAAGCTTATATACCCTCCACCATGGATTGCGTAGAAATTTCATCTAAACACTGCCATCCACAATCGAATTACCTAAGTTGCGGTAACTCTTGCCGATGGCAAGGTATCTTAAAACCTCCTAACACCATCTTCTAAATTGTATGTAAGTCCATACGTGGTATATATTAAATCAAAAAAGATCGATCCAATACGTATATAATTCAGTTTGACAAAGTAGACATAAAATTTTGACAAAATTTTCTACAGAAATAAAATTTTAACAAAATTTTCTATACAAATAAAATTTTCACAAAATTTTCTACAGAAATAAAAATTTTGACAAAATTTTCTATAGAAATAAAATTTTGACAAAAATTTCTACAGAAATAAAATTGTAACAAAATTTTCTATAGAAATAAACTTTTGACAAAATTTTCTATAGAAATAAAATCTTGGTAGATTATTTTTGGCTCTAGTGGCAACCATGATTATGAACCGATATGGACCAATTTTTGTGTGATTGGACCAATTTTGGTATGGTTGTTAGCGACCATAACTAACACCACGTGCCTAATTTGAACCGGATCGGATGAATTTTGCTCCTCCAAGAGGCTGCGGAGGTCAAATCTGGATAATGTTTTATATGGGGGCTATATATAATTATGGACCGATATGGACCAATTCTGGCACGGTTGTTAAAGATCATATACTAACACCATGTACCAAATTTCAGCCGGATCGGATGAAATTTGCTTCTCTTTTAGGCTCCGCAAGCCAAATCTGGTGATCGGTTTATATGGGGACTATATATAATTATGGACCGATGTGGACCAATTTGTGCATGGTTGTTAGATACCATATACCAATATCATGTACCAAATTTCAGTCGGATCGGATGAAATTTGCTTCTCTTTGAGGCTCCGCAACCCAAATCTGGGGATCGGTTTATATGGGCGCCATATATAATTATGGACCGATGTGGACCAATTTTTGCACGGTTGTTAGAGACCATATACCAATACCATGTACCAAATTTCAGCCGGATCGGATGCAATTTGCTCCTCTTTGAGGCTTCGCAAGCCAAATCTGGAGATCGGTTTATATGGGGTCTATATATAACTATGGACCGATGTGGAACAATTTTTGCATGGTTGTTAGAGTCCATATACCAACATCATGTACCAAATTTCACCCGGATCGGATGAAATTTGCTTCTCTTTGAGGCTCCGCAAGCCAAATCTGGGGATAGGTTTATATGGGGGCTATATATAATTATGGACCGATGTGAACCAATTTTTGCATGGTTGTTAGAGACCATATACCAACACCATGTACCAAATTTCAGCCGGATCGGATGAAATATGCTTCTCTTAGAGGCTCCACAAGGCAAATCTGGGGATCGGTTTATATGGGGGCTATATATAATTAAGGACCGATATGGACCAATTTTTGCATGGTTGTTAGAGACCATATACCAACATCTTGTACCAAATTTCAGCCGGATCGGATGAAATTTTCTTCTCTTTGAGGCTCCGCAAGCCAAATCTGGGGATCGGTTAATATGGGGGCTATATATAATTATGGACCGATGTGGTCCAATTTTTGCATGGTTGTTAGAGACCATATATCGACACCATATACCAAATATCAGCCGGATCGGATGAAATATGCTTCTGTTAGAGGCTCCACAAGCCAAATCTGAGGGTCCCTTTATATGGGGACTATACGTAACAGTGGACCGATATGGACCATTTTCAATACCATCCGACCTACATCGATAACAACTACTTGTGCCAAGTTTCAAGGCGATAGCTTGTTTCGTTCGGAAGTTAGCGTGATTTCAACAGACGGACGGACGGACGGACATGCTTAGATCGACTCAGAATTTAACCACGACCCAGAATATATATACTTTATGGGGTCTTAAAGCAATATTTCGATGTGTTACAAACGGAATGACAAAGTTAATATACCCCCATCCTATGGTGGAGGGTATAAAAAACAAGTAAGGAAAGTCTAAAGTCGGGCGGGAACGATTATATTATACCCTGCACCATTTTGTAGATCTAAATTTTCGATACAATATCACATCCGGCAAATGTGTTGGGGGCTATATAAAGGTTTGTCCCAAATACATACATTTAAATATCACTCGATTTGGATAGAATTTGATAGACTTTTACAAAATCTATAGACTCAAAATTTAAGTTGGCTAATGCACTAGGGTGGAACACAATTTTAGTAAAACAAAATATGGGAAACATTTAAATCTGAAGCAATTTTAAGGACACTTCGAAAAAGTTTATTTATGATTTATCACTCGATATATATGTATTAGAAGTTTAGGAAAATTAGAGTCATTTTTACAACTTTTCGACTAAGCAGTGGCAAGGAAAATGTTGGAATTTTGACCATTTTTGTCGAAATCAGAAAAACATATATATGGGAGCTATATCGAAATCTGAACCGATTTCAATTAAATTTGGCACACATGACTATATTACTAATCGTACTCCTAGTGCAAAATTTTAACCAAATTGGGCCAAAACTCTGGCTTCTGGGGCCATATAAATCCATATCGGGCGAAAAATATATAAGGAAGCTATATCTAAATCTGAACCGATTTCAATCAAATTTGGCACACATTACTATACTACCAATTGTACTACTTGTGCAAAATTTCAAGCTAATCGGGATAAAACTCTGGCTTCTGGGTCCATATAAGTGCATATCGGGCGAAAGATATATATGGGAGCTATATCTAAATCTGAATCGATTTCAACCAAATTTGGCACGCATAGCTACAATGCTAAATATACTCCCTGTGCAAAATTTCAACCAAATTGGGCCAAAACGCTGACTTTTAGGACCATATTAGTCCATATCGGGCGAAAGATATATATGGGAGCTATATCTAAATCTGAACCGATTTCAATCAAATTTTGCACACTATACTACTAATTGTACTCCTAGTGCAAAATTTCAATTCGGCCATAAATCTGGCTTCTGGGGCCATATAAGTCCATATCGGGTGAAAGATATATATGGGAGCTATATCTAAATCTGAACCGATTTCAATAAAATTTTGCACACTTGACTAAACGACTAAGTGTTATGTTTGTACAAAATTTCAAGCAACTTGGTATAAAACTCTGGCTGCTAGGTCCATATTAGTGCATATCGGGCGAAAGATATATATGGGATCTATATCTCAATCTGAACCGATTTCTTCCAAAATCAATAGGGTTCTATTCTGACTCAAATTAGGAACATGTGCCAAATTTGAAGACGATTGGACTTAAATTGCGACCTAGACTTTGATCACAAAAATGTGTTCACAGACAGACGGACGGACGGACGGACATGGTTATATCGACTCAGGGACCCACCCTGAGCATTATTGCCAAAGACACCATGTGTCTATCTCGTCTCCTTCTGGGTGTTACAAAAATATGCACTAACTTATAATACCCTGTTCCACAGTGTGGCGCAGGGTATAAAAAAAAATGTTTAAACTTGAAAAAAATCCACTTTGTGATTTTAATTAGATGTGGTGGTCCATTAGATGTGGTGCTTATAAATGTGTTTAGTCGCCTGGATTAACCGCTGATCAATAACTTTTACTAATCAATCAAAATGGTAAAATAGTCAAAATATTAAATGATCTAATTTTCCAAAATTTGATTAAGTCGAAAACTCGACTATACCAAAAATCCACTTTTTATACCCTCCACCATAGGATGGGAATATATTAACTTTGTCATTCCGTTTGTAACACATCGAAATATTGCTCTAAGACCCCGTAAAGTAAATATATTCTGGGTCGTGGTGAAATTCTGAGTCGATCTGAGCATGTCCGTACGTCCGTCCGTCCGTCTGTTGAAATCACGCTAACTTCCGAACGAAACAAGCTATCGGCTTGAAACTTGGCACAAGTAGTTGTTATTGATGTAGGTCGCACGGTATTGCAAATGGGCCATATCGGTCCACTTTTACGTATAGCCCCTATATAAACGGACCCCCAAAATTGCCGATCCTCTAAGATAAGCAAATTTCATCCGATCCGGCTGAAATTTGGTACATGGTGTTAGTATATGGTCTCTAAAAACCATGCAAAAATTGGTCCACATCGGCCCATAATTATATATAGCCCCCATATAAACCGATCCCCAGATTTGACCTCCGCAGCCTCGTGGAAGAGCAAAATTCAACCGATTTGGTTGAATTTTGGTATGTGGTGTTAATATATGGCCTAAAAGACCCATGCAAAAATTGGTCCACATCGATCCATAATTATATATAAACCGATCCCCAGTTTTGGCTTGCGAAGCCTCAAAGAAAAGCAAATTTCATCCGATCTGGCTGAAATTTGGTACATGATGTTGGTATATGGTATCTAATAACCATGCAAAAATTGGTCCACATCGGTTGATAATTATATATAGCCCTTGTATAAACCGATTCCCAGATTTGGCTTGCGGAGCCTCTAAGAGAAGCAAATTTCATCCGATCCGGTTGATATTTGGTACGTGGTGTTAGTATATGGTCTCTAACAAACTTAAACTTAAACAAAAATATTCTAAAATTTATATTTCTATAGAAAATTTTGTCAAAATTTTATTTCTATTTAGAAAAATTTGTCAACATTTTATGTGTTTAGGAAGTTTTGTCAAAATATAATTTCTATAAAAAATTTTGTCAAAAATTTATTTCTATACAAAATTTTGTATAGAACTTTACTTACTTGTTTAGTATTGACGTTATTGTATTAGTTTGAGTAGCATTGGCTTGAATTGTTGTCCATGTTATTATAGTATAGTGGTCTGGAGAAACCAGTTCAATAGTCATTAAGAGAGTATTGATAGTGAGCAGGAGAGTGGGTAATAGGTTTGTACTTTGTATATGCTGCAAATAGGAGAAGGCGGGAGATTGGCTTTGGTTTTATGTATTAGTAACGTTTTGCTAGAATGAATTTAAATTTTGCGAAGTTTTAAACTAAATTTGGAGAAACAGAATGAAAAGTAGAGAAAAATATACTAATCTCTATTAATTTGTAATATGTAAAGGGTGATTCTTTTGAGGTTAGGATTTTCATGCATTAGTATTTGACAGATCACGTGGGATTTCAGACATGGTGTCAAAGAGAAAGATGCTCAGTATGCTTTGACATTTCATCATGAATAGACTTACGATCTGCCACAACGTCGAATTTTCAGTGAATGGGCCCTAGAAAAGTTGGCAGAAAATCCGCTTTTTTATCGACAAATTTTGTTCAGCGATGAGGCTCATTTCTGGTTGAATGGCTACGTAAATAAGCAAAATTGCCGCATTTGGAGTGAAGAGCAACCAGAAGCCGTTCAAGAACTGCCCATGCATCCCGAAAAATGCACTGTTTGGTGTGGTTTGTACGCTGGTGGAATCATTGGACCGTATTTTTTCAAAGATGCTGTTGGACGCAACGTTACGGTGAATGGCGATCGCTATCGTTCGATGCTAACAAACTTTTTGTTGCCAAAAATGGAAGAACTGAACTTGGTTGACATGTGGTTTCAACAAGATGGCGCTACATGCCACACAGCTCGCGATTCTATGGCCATTTTGAGGGAAAACTTCGGAGAACAATTCATCTCAAGAAATGGACCGGTAAGTTGGCCGCCAAGATCATGCGATTTGACGCCTTTAGACTATTTTTTGTGGGGCTACGTCAAGTCTAAAGTCTACAGAAATAAGTCAGCAACTATTCCAGCTTTGGAAGACAACATTTCCGAAGAAATTCGGGCTATTCCGGCCGAAATGCTCGAAAAAGTTGCCCAAAATTGGACTTTCCGAATGGACCACCTAAGACGCAGCCGCGGTCAACATTTAAATGAAATTATCTTCAAAAAGTAAATGTCATGGACCAATCTAACGTTTCAAATAAAGAACCGATGAGATTTTGCAAATTTTATGCGTTTTTTTTTTAAAGTTATCAAGCTCGTAACAAATCACCCTTTACCTATTGGCATAGGGATGCCATTTAGGGATATGTTATTATTGCATGAGTGTATTGTTGCTTTCGGGAAAATCTCTGGTTTACCCTCGGCGGGTGATTTCCATAGCAACTAGCTAAGTTATCGAATTTTTCCTATTTATGAAGGTTTCTTCTACTCAAAAAAAAACGTACAAACCATTTTAAAAAGTTGATTTTTCCAAAACTTTAAAAAATTTGTAAACTTGGAAAAATCTACTTTTTGATTTTGATTCCCTATCCCTAAAAAGCAATATATAAAATTTTCCGTTAGATGTGGTGATTATAAATGTGTTAATTGCCTGGATTAGCCGCTGATCAAAAACTTTTACGAGTCAATTTTTCCAAAAATTTTAAAATAGTCCAAATATTAAATGATCTAATTTTCCAAAATTTGATTAAGTCGAAAACTCGAAAAGTCGACTATACCAAAAGTCCACTTTTTGATTTTGATTACAATCCCTAGGTTAGGTTAGGTTAGGTGGCAGCCCGATGTATCAGGCTCACTTAGACTATTTAGTCCATTGTGATACCACATTGGTGAACTTCTCTCTTATCACTGAGTACTGCCCGATTCCATGTTAAGCTCAATGACAAGGGACCTTCTTTTTATAGCCGAGTCCGAACGGCGTTCCACATTGCAGTGGAACCACTTAGAGAAGTTTTGAAACCCTCAGAAATGTCACCAGCATTACTGAGGTGGGATAATCCACCGCTGAAAAACCTTTTGATGTTCGGTCGAAGCAGGAATCGAACCCACGACCTTGTGTATGCAAGGCGGGAATGCTTACCATTGCACCACGGTGGCTCCCTAATATAAATACATAACCGAAAGAAGACAAGTAAATACGGCCGTAAGTTCGGCCAGGCCGAAGATTATGTACCCTCCACCATGGATTGCGTAGAAACTTCTACTGAAGACTGTCATCCACAATCGAATTACTTGGGTTGCGGTAACACTTGCCGATGAAAAGGTATCTTAAAACTTCCTAATACCGTAATATATACCACATAGTCCATACTAAAAAGGCCGATTAAATACGTAAATAATTAAGTTTAAAGTTTTGACAAAATAAAATTTTGACAACATTTTCTATAAAAGTAAAATTTGGAAAAAATTTTCTATAGAAATAAAATTTGGAAAAAATTTTCAATAGAAATAAAATTTAGAAAAAATTTTCTATAGAAATAAAATTTTGACAAAAATTTCTTTAGAAATAAAATTTTGACAAAATTTTCTATAGAAATAAAATTTTGACAACATTTTCTATAGAAATAAAATTTTGACAAAGTTTTCTATAGAAATAACATTTTGACAATGTTTTCTAGAAAAATAAAATTTTGGTAGATTATTTTTGGCTCTTGTGGCAACCATGATTATGAACCGATATGTACCAATTTTTGTGTGATTTGGGGATCGGCTATATATAACTATATACCGATATGGACCAGTTTTGGCATGGTTATTAGCGGCCTTATACTAACACCACGTTGCAAATTTCAACCGGATCGGATGAATTTTGCTCCTTCAAGGGGCTCCGGAGATCAAATCTGGGGATCGGTTTATATGGGGGATATATATAATTATGGACCGATATGGACCAATTCTTGCATGGTTGTTAGAGACCACATACTAACACCACGTACCAAATTTCAACCGGATCGGATAAATTTTGCTCCTCTAAGAGGCTCCGGAAGTCAAATCTGGGGATCGGCTTATATGGGGGCTATATATAATTATGGACCGATATGGACCAATTTTGGCATGATTGTTAGAGACAATATATTAACACCACGTACCAAATTTTAATCGGATCGGATGAAATTTGCTTCTCTTAGAGGCTCCGCAAACCAAATCGGGGGATCGGTTTATATGGGGGCTATATGTAATTATGGGCCGATGTGGACCAATTTTTGCGTGGTCATTATAGAAAATATACCAACACCATGTACCAAATTTCAGCCGGATCGGATGAAATTTGCTTCTCTTAGAGGCTCCGCAAGCCAAATCGGGGGATCGGTTTATATGGGGGCTAGATGTAATTATGGACCGATATGGACCAATTTTTGCATGGTTGTTAGAGACCATATACCAACACCATGTATCAAATTTCAGCCGGATCGGATGAAATTTTCTTCTCTTAGAGCAATCGCAAGCCAAATTTGGGGGTCCGTTTATATGGGGGCTATATGTAAAAGTTGACCGATATGGCCCATTTGCAATACCATCCGACCTACATCAATAACAACTACTTGTGCAAAGTTTCAAGTCGATAGCTTGTTTCGTTCGGAAGTTAGCGTGATTTCAACAGACGGACGGACGGACAGACGGACATGCTCAGATCGACTCAAAATTTCACCACGGCCCATGGGGGGTCTTAGAGCAATATTTCGATGTGTTACAAACGGAATGACAAAGTTAATATACCCCCATCCTATAGTCGAGTTAGAAATGTTCGATTATATCATTGTTGGTACTTAAATAAAAGGTATTCCGGCGGAAAAAGGGTCACTGCAAAACATGTTTTTTGTTTTTTTTTTGAAAATTTGCTTTTTGCATCGATATTTTTTGAACCACTTAACTTATCACAGATCCAATTATACATGATTATTTGTCGTCACAATGCATTTTATTTAAGTCCCCAAAATGACATAATTGGGCATTTCTCAAAAACTCTTCCATAAAATTTTTTTAACATTTCAGCCGGAATTCAGCAGATTAAAATCTCTCAAAGTCACCTCTCATCTAATGTACATTTTCAGTGTAAACTAGTGTAATTTGACCTAGTATAACACTATATTTATTTTACCTTCTCTAAGGTAGATAATTGAAGCAGAATTTATCAATATTAATATTAGTTTGGGACCCCCATCTTATTATGGTTCTTTAACTACTTCATTTTGAAATAAAATAAAATAAAATAAAATAAAATAAATTTACAGTTTAACATACACTTCTCCAAAGGAGTCTAAATTTAAATTGACACCTAAATCATTTGTCAATAATTTAGGTACCATAAAGAAATAAAATTAAAGGAAAATAAGGATAAGTAGTAGTGAGTGTGGAGCCAAACTAGAATATCATATACGTGTTTAGCGAGTTTGGTTCCAACCTAACTAAAATATCCTACGGTATGTGGGGGAGAGAATGTGTGTTTTTGTATGGGTAAAAGAATAAGAAATGTGAGAAGAAGAGTATACAAAATGTGAGACACTTGAAGAGATTAATTGTTATAACTCATAGTATAACTATTATGCTATCACTGCTCATAACAATGAAGGTGGCTTCAAGAAGGGACACAAAATATGAAATTGCCTATTATTGCAAATTTCAGATTTAACTTCTGGAACTGGAAAAAAGTTAACAGATCATCTTAAGAGAGTATATTTCATAAAAGCCACATTTAAAATGTACATAATTTACATAAATATAGAAACCAAATAAGAAGACGAGACAAAAAACGGAACAAAAAAATATATCGCTTATTAATGCCCGAAATGTTTTGCCTTTAGCAACAGACAGCTAGCTTTACAAAAACTAAACCAGTTTCTTTTATTTATCACGATTAATAGTTTATCTCTTTAAAAAGAAAATCATCATAAACTTTTTCTTCTTGTTTTCCAAAGCAGCATTGGCCATATCAAATAGACAAAAACTCACTTTTTCATATTAGTCCGCCCTAGTCTCTAATCTATTTATTTGATGTTACCTTAAAGAGAACTTCTTTAAACGACCTTTAATTTCACTCTACATAGCTTCTTCTTGGAAAGTTTTTTTTGCTCTCATTTCCTTTTCGAAAGAATTGCGTGTTTTGTTGCTTTAAGCGTTGCTGTTTGTTATGAGATAGACAAACATTTTAGTCTTCTTTTGATGTTTCAACGAAGTGAAAAAGAAGAGTAGATGATGATGATGATGCTGATGCTGCTGTTGTTGTTGTTTTTTTGTGCCATTTTCTTCCTCTCGAATAGTGCAGCAGATGCCATTGGCATTGGAATGGTATTCGTCAGTCGGTGATGCGTTTTTATTTGTTTGTTTGTTGCTGCTGTTTGCTTGTAATGCATGGGGTGGCCTGTGTGTAATTTAATGGGCCTTTGCTGCTATGGGAACAATTGTAGCTGTATATACGTGATGTTTGGTCTGCATAGTTGTTTGTTTATGGTAGTGCGGGTGGGCGATATGTGTTTGAGGGAGAGCAAGAGAATACAATTCAACTAGAGAACTACGCTATACACAAAATTCATGCTTACAACATCAGCTTCAAGGCAACCAACAACTAACCAGGCATTCAAAGCAAAACATACACTCTGCCAACGAGCCATAGAGAGGTATATTGCTATAAAAAAGAGATCCTCTCAAAGGGTTGCTTGCTTGCTTGCTTGTTTTAAATTGAAATTGCATTTGAGCTTGCATTGTTTTTAAAGGCATGCAAAGTGCATTTTTACATTTCTTTTTAATTAATTTCCATTACATGTCTGATTTATATTACTCATCGTAGTGTTTCTCATTATCACTTGCCAAAAGATGCTTCTTAATTACCTATGCAGGCGCCAGTCGTAGGTGAAATTTAGGGATAGAAATTCCATACCTTGGAGAGTGAAATATGGAATTCTCCCAGGCGGAGGGATATCCACGGTTGCCACAGTTGGTATAATTCTACATAAAATGGTAGATTTTCTACTGTTAGAATTCTTGCGTTTTGGTAGATTTTGCAAAATGCTTTTCTCCAACTAAGAGGTACTTCACATTTTTTCTTAAGAACTAAACCCATCGACACAATATCTTTAGAAATAAAATTTAGACAAAAATTTCTATAGCAATAAAATTTTTATAGAAATAAAACTTTGACAAAATTTTCTATAGCAATAAAATTTTGAAAAAAAAAAAAATCTCTATAGAAATAAAACTTCGACAAAATTTTCTATATACATAAAATTTTGACAGTCCATTGTGATACCACAGTGGTGAACTTCTCTCTTATCAATGAGTGCTGCCCGATTCTATGTTAAGCTCAATGACAAGGGACCTCGTTTTTATAGCCGAGCCCGATCGACGTTCCACATCGTACTGAAACCACTTCGAAAAGGTTTGAAACTCTCAGAAATTTCACCAGCATTACTGAGGTGGGATTATCCCACAGCTGAAAAACTGTTTGGTGTTTGGTCGAAATAGGGTTTGAACCCACGACTCTGTGTATGCAACGCGGCCATGCTAACCATTGCACCACGGTGGCTCCCATAGACATACAATGTTGACAAAATTTGCTATAGAAATAAAATTTTTACAACATTTTCTATAGAAATAAAATTTCTACAAAATTTTCTATAGAAATAAAATTTTGACAAAATTTTCTATAGAAGTAAATTTTTACAAAATTTTCTAATGAAATTATATTTTCACAAAATTTTCTACAGATTTAAAATTTTGACAACATTTTCCACAGAAATAAAATTTTGATAGAGTTAAAGTTTGACAAAATGTTCTATAGAAACAAAATTTTCTGTAGAAACAATATTTTTAAAACATTTTTTATAAGAGTAAAATGTTGACAAAAGTTTCTATAGAAATAAAAGTTTGACAAAATTTTCTACAGAAATAAAATTTTGACAAAATTTTCTATAGAAATAAAATTTGGACAAAATTTTCTATAGAAATGGTAGATATTGCAAAATATTCCTCTCCAACTAAGAGGCACTTCACATTTTTTCTTAAAGAATAAAACTTTCGACAAATTTTTCTTTATACATAAAATTTTTACAAACTTTTCTATTGAAATAAAATGTTGACCAAATTTTCTAAAGAAAAAAAATTTAGACAACATTTTCTATACAAATAAAATTTTGACAAAATTTTCTATAGAAATAAAATTTTGACAAAATTTTCTATAGAAATAAAATTTTGACAAAATTTTCTATAGAAACAAAATTTTGACACAATTTTTTATAGAAATAGAATTTTGAAGATTATATTTCTATGAAAAATTTTCTCAAAATTTTATTTCTATGTTGACAACATTTTACTTTTATATAAAATTTTGTCAAAATTTTATTTCTTAAAAATATTTTTGAGTGTTGTTGACCTATTTTATGTTTATTCTGATTATTAATTTTGTTCGGCTTGAGGTCATAGAAACAATCGATTATTGATTTGTTTTAATATTTATTTCCAATATTTCGGTTAGTGCCACTAACCATCTTCTGGGATTTTGTATCTACATAAATTACAAAAATTAAATTAATGTTCACAAATCACAATATTATTTTAGGTATAATATATTGAAAATAACTAACGCGAGTTCGTGTGATGCTGTTCGTTCTGCAAGTCACCGTACACTAAGCTTCGTTTGTGTCGATGCTTGTTTATGATGTGTCGGTACATTCTCGCGCATTTTTCCGTGTCTTTTTTGAAATTCATTCTCTTGTCAGGAGAGAGATCTATTATATTAAGCATCTCAAGAGTGTATCTACGCCTATGATTATTCTCTTGAGCAAGTATCTCGACGTCTGTGAAGTTGGGCTTGTTGTTGCCTGTTGTTGCACAGTGAGCTGCAAGTGCTGTTTTTTGCTCTACTGATTTGTCTACAGCTTTAAGGTCTGATTTATGCGACGAAAGTCTTGTCTTAAGTTTGGTCATTGTAGTGCCAACATATGCCATTGGGCATATGTTGGACTTGTCTCCATTACATTTAATTTTGTACACTATGTTACTCCTGTCCTCATTCTTTATTTTTGACTTTGTGTTGCTGAATAATTCCTTTACTGTTCTCGATGTGCGTGAAGCAATTTGAATCTTGTCCTTGTTATATACGCTCTGAGAATCCTTCAACGTAAGTCATGGGTTTGTATGACTTATCCTTATTATGGTCCGGCTCTTCAATAGTCTTAGTTTTAATGTTTTCGTCAAGTGTTTTATTTTTAACGCGATTTATTAGTCTGCTTATTATTCTATTTGGAAAATCGTTTGTGGTCAATATTTGTCTTATCTTTATTTCATTCTCCTTGTGGAATTCTGCATCACTTATCCTTAAGATTCGATCTATAAAATTGATTGCTGTCATATGGATTATACATTTATTGTGTTTTGAATTGTAATTTATTAGTCGTCCAGTTGCTGTTGGTTTTTGATACCAATTCAGCCTCAAACAATTATCATCTCTCAGTATGTTACAGTCTAAATATGGTAGCTTGTTATCCTTCTCTAACTCCATTGTAAATTGTATTTGACTGTGGAATGAGTTTAATGCGTCAAGAGTACTTTCCACGTCGGTTTTCTTTACTATCGCAAATATGTCGTCCACATATTTTGTTATAGTTCGAGGTTTCGGTATCTTGCTTAAGGACACGTCTAGTAGCTCTTCCATGATGATGTCAACAATTATTGGAGATGCTGGAGATCCCATTGGCATTCCTTTCAATTGTTCATATGTCTTATCTTACCTACTGTCTTTGATACAAAATAGTGCTAGTTCCTTGAAAATATCACGAGGTATTTTTGTATGATTTTTGATTAAGTCCCATTTCTTCTCAATCATTGCAATGTCTAGGTTTACCGGTATACTGGGAAACTGTGATACAACAGCAAACGATATCAGGATTTCATCATATGTTAGCCTTACATTCTTAATCTTCGTTTTAAAGTCTATCGCGCCTTGTACATTGTATTTTGAATCTTTGGTAACGTTAAGATACTAGATATATATCTGTACATCTTATACGATGGTGCATTGATCGATGAGCAAATTGGTGTCAATGGTGTTCCTTCCTTGTGTACCTTCGGAAGGCCGTAAATCCTTAAGGCTATAGCAGTTTTACTCGTCAATTTATTCTTTCCCTCGATGCTGATTAGGTTTTCTTTATATAATTTTTCCACTAATTTATTATTCTTGGTTTGAAATTTCGATGTTGGATCAATTTTTAACCGTTTGTAACTACACATGTCGTGTATTATCGTATGCATTTTGGATTTGTATTCTTTGCTGTCCATAGCAACAGTTTTTCCACCTTCACTTAATATTAAAACATCCTTGTTGTCTTTCCAATATTTCTTCGTTTGAGCCACTGTACCTAGTATAAATGTATCTCTTTTGTTTACGTTTATCTTGTGTAAATGGTCATCATCTATCAGTGTTGTGAACTTTGTTCTTGCTCTTCTTTGTCATCTGTAGTTCTCACCAAGTCTTCTCCTTCTGCGATGACTTTCAGTAGAGGAAATTGAGCTCTCGTCAAAGGGAGCGAATACTTCGGGCCTAGTGAGAGAAGCCACTGTACATTTGTTGGTATGTGTTTGTTCGTTGTATTTACAAACCATTGCTCGGTGAACTTTATGTTGATCTCTTTGTTGTGCTGTTGTAGTAGATTCTCAAATTTCTTTCTGTGTTTGGTTTTGTTTTTGTTGATTTGACTGTTGAAAAGAGAAAGTTCGCTGTCGATAAATAGTTTTAGATCCTCATTGATCAAGAGGTCTCTCAATTGAGTATGTATTGATGGAATTTTCTTACTATTGAGCTTGATTTGTTTGTGTTTTTCTTGTATTAGAAGCTTCAAAATTTTTAAGTGAAAATTGTAGTTATGATTTGCTAATGTTTTTTCTACATTTGGCGCAATTTTGTTGTTGCTGTCTGTAAATATATCATATATGTGTTTGGTAGTATTGACAATGAAGCTAGGGATAATGTCGCTTTCTCTGCATTTTATCATAAAAGTCACAGACGATTTTAAGTTAGCTTTCTGTTTGTTACGTCTGGAATACTGTTTGGTGATTTTGTAAGAGTGAGCATTATAATTTCTTTTAATTCTTGTGTAGATAGTCATTTTTGGTGAATATTTGCGGCGTGCCTTCCGCTTGTTTTGTAAAAATATTTTTGAGTGTTGTTGACCTATTTTATGTTTATTATGATTATTAATTTTGTTCGGCTTGAGGTCATAGAAACAATCGATTATTGATTTGTTTTAATATTTATTTCCAATATTTCGGTTAGTGCCACTAACAACAGAAAAATTTGTCAAAATATTATTTCTAAATAGAATTTTGTTAAAATTTTATTTCTATGGAATATTTTTGACAAGATTTTATTCCTATAGAAATTTTTATGAATATTTTATTTCTATAGAAATTTTTTTTTAAAATTTTATTTCTATAGAACATTTTATAAAAATTTTATTTCTATAGAAAATTTTGTAAAAATTTTATTTCTATAGAAAATTTTGTCAACATTTTGATTCTATTAAAAATTTTGTCAAAATTTTTTTTCTATTGAACTTGAAAATTGTGCCAACATTTTATTTCTATAGAAAGTTTTGTTAAAAATTTTATTTCTAAAGAAAATTTTGTCAAAATTTTAATTTTAATGAAAATTTTGTAAAAATTTTATTTCTATAGAAAATTTTGTCAAAATTTTATTTCTATAGAAAATTTAGTCAAAATTTTATTTCTATAGAAAATTTTCTCAAAAATGTATTTGTGTAGAAAATTTTAACAACATTTTTTTGTTTTATTTCTATACAAAATTTTATTTTAATAGAAAATCTTGTGAAAATTTATTTTTTATATAAATTTTTTTTTCAAAATTTTATTTTGGACAGAAGAAAAAACATTTTTTTCATACTATTTAATTAAAAAATTTTGTTTAAAAACTTTAAAATAAGATTTTTTTATTAGGTAGATTTGTATTAAAATTTTCTTTAAATTTTGTTAGATTATTTCTGGTACGAGCTAACTGCGGTGATGTCTTCGGCACTCCTAAAAACCTCCACCTACCATTTGTTCCACCTCTCCTGACGGGGATGAAATTCTATCACATGAGGACGACTGTACTTAGATTTCTATACTGTTTGGGTTAAAATTTGTTGGCAAGTTGGTGTCTACTCAAAAGACCTCATAGATTTGTATATCAAGAAGAATAGGAGAGTCAAATTATAGCTTACTTCTTTTCTGTTTCATTTCCAGCATCTGTAAGCCCTCGCAGTCGTATTACTTTATATAAAGCATTTTTTATACATCTAATATATGTTGAACTACTGATCATCCCATTAGATACACAATACAAAGTAGTAGTGGCTTTGAAATATTCCTCAGATGCAATTTTGCTTTCCCCAGACGAAATGAATTTGTTCTGTGATAAGATAAACATGCATATTTATTTCATCTTAATATTCTAGCAAAACATCATAGGTTTTTCATATAACTCCATGTGGACTACAACGAATAATACCTTCATATCACGAACGAATGTCCTTACATTTCAATATGTCCCATTTTTCGTTTAAAATATAAAATTTATCATTCTCCATACGTATATTTTTCCAGTTTGCAATTTTACCATGTACAAGAGATAGTCATGTGGGCACTGCAGTTGCTGTTGTTGTTGGATATATCCCCACTGACATATTATCATATTATGAACGGACGGAAACATACAGGGATATGCTAAGGAAGCTGTGTCTTTTATAAACAACGATGACGATCGACTAGCAGCATTACAGCCATAAATAATACTCCTGTTTCGTATGGCCTTATGAAGGTCTGTCGTTACAGTCTTCAAACTAAAATCTTGTTTCCTTCAATGGTTCTTTCGTTGGGTAACCAGTGATGTGTACACATACAGATAGATTGCGAAGGGAGGACCATACACATCCATATATAGGCACTCTAATAATAGTAGTGCTAGTAAGAGATAAAGAGTTCATGGGTTATGAGAGATGTGAAAGAGATTCGTGGCCTTTTTAAGAGGCCGAGAATTTACCACATTTATTCTCAGTAGTAATAATCGGAATAACAAGTGAGACTTTATTACAACTAAATCCGAATATTTATTAAATTATTCGAAGTTTCAACATCGGACGGATCATAATTGGATTAATTTCCCCAAAATAAAGCATATTTTTATGGTTTTTATTAATAAAGAAGAGAACACAAGAAAAAATAACGTAGCTATCAACACAAAAATATCTAGAAATTTCATGAAGCCTTTTCTCCCATTTGAGCTGCTTATAAATTTTGGGATCTCAAACACAACTATCAAGAGAGAGAGGGAGAATACAATTAATAGTGGTGGCAGTGATGCCAAGGGCAAAAAACACCAAAACTATATTATAAATTCTAACGTATCAGTTCCCATTATAAAAACTAAAAATACTGTTCAAATAGAAAAAAACACCAAAAGCACTAAATGAAAACGGCAAAAAGC
This sequence comes from Haematobia irritans, assembly GCF_050003625.1. Lineage (NCBI taxonomy): Eukaryota > Metazoa > Arthropoda > Insecta > Diptera > Muscidae > Haematobia > Haematobia irritans. The sequence goes on along the minus strand of NC_134397.1, from coordinate 251,716,652 downwards.
ATCAAGTTGGTGCTTTTTTTCGAAAAGGCCCAAAAAACCAATTTCGGTCATTTTCAAAATCAAAAAGGTGCTAAAATCACCAAATTGGCATCACTGATTGCTGGCTGCCAATAACATTTCAAGAAAAAACATCATTTTTTGTTTTTTTTTAATCGTCATAATCGGCACTTGCATTTTAAAAATCGTCGAAAATTCGGCATTTTAAAAAATAATGTCATACAATATATGTTTTTGTTTAAAACAAAATAAAAATATTTATTTTACAGAAAAAAACAGAAAATTAACATGCACAATTATGCATTTCAATATAAAAAATCGAATTCATTTTTGTATCAAAATAACACCAAAACAAAAAAATGTAAACATTTTAATACAAAGCAATTCAAACAATGCTATACAAATTAGTTTTTCCAAAATATAGTTCAGTAATTTTTTTATTAAAAAATACAAAAAAAAACTTTCCTAAGTCAGATCATTAAAATTTGTGTATAACAACTGGCAACTATCAAAGTCTCTCTCCGTCTATCTTTTGCTACATTTTCTGTGTAAACGAACGACTTCCAGCAAATATAGCCATTTTTGAGGCAAAAATCGGAAAATCGACATTTGCTTTTTTTAGAGTAACAAATCGTTCAACTGCCGATTAATCGGCAAAATTGGTAGCCCTGGATGTGGAATGGCGGTGCAATGATGGTTGCCACAGTTGGTAGAATTGTACCAAAAATGGAAGATTTTTTACTGTTTGGTAGATTGGTAGAATTCTTGTTGTTTTGGTAGATTTTGAAAAATATAACATACCTCTCCAAATACGAGGTACTGAATTTTCTATAGAAATAAATGTTAAACTAACTTTTCCATAAAAATTAAATATTGACAAAATTTTCTAAAATTTTGAGAAAATTTTCTATAGAAATAAAATTTTGACAAAATTTTCAATAGAAGTAAAATTTTGGCAAAATTTTCTATAGAAATAAAATTTTTTATAGAAATATAATTTTGACAAAATTTTCTCTAGAAATAAAATTTTGACAAAATTTTCTATAGAAATACAATTTTGACAAAATTTTCTAGAGAAATACAATTTTGAGAAAAGTTTCACTAGAAATAAAATTTTGAGAAAATGTTCTCTAGAAATAAAATTTTGAGAAATTTTCTATAGAAATAAAATCTTGACAAAATTTTCTATAGAAATAAAATTTTGCAAAATTTTCTAAAGAAATACAATTTTTGACAAAATTTTCTATAGAAATAAAATTTTGACAAAATTTTTTATAGAAATACAATTTTTGACAAAATTTTCTATAGAAGTAAAATTTTGCCAAATTTTCATAGAAATAAAATTTTCAATAAAAATATAATTTAGACAAAATTTTCTATAGAAATAAAATTTTGACAAAATTTTCTATAAAACTAAAATTTTGACAAAATTTTCTATAGAAGTAAAATTTTGCCAAATTTTCTATGGAAATAAAACTTTCTATAGAAATATAATTTAGACAAAATTTTCTATAGAAATAAAATTTTGACAAACATTTCTGTAGAAATAAAATTTTGACAAAATTTTTTCTAGAAATAAAATTTTGACAAAATTTTTTCTAGAAATAAAATTTTGACAAAATTTTCTATAGACATAAAATTTTGACAAAATTTTCTCTAGAAATAAAATTTTGAGAAAATTTTCTCTAGAAATAGAATTTTGAGAAAATTTTCTATAGAAATAGAATTTTGAGAAAATTTTCTATAGAAGTAAAATTTTGCCAAATTTTCATAGAAATAAAATTTTGACAAAATTTTCTATAGAAATAAAATTGTGACAAAATTTTCTATAGAAATAAAATTTTGACAAAAGTTTTTATAGAAATAAAGTTTTGACAAAATTTTCTATAGAAATAAAGTTTTGACAAAATTTTCTATAGAAATAAAGTTTTGACAAAATTTTCTACAGAAATAAAATATTGAAAAAATTTTCTATAGAAAAAAAATTTGAATCGCTATATGTATTTATAAATTTGGTATAATTTTTGATAACATTTGCTTCAAATTTTGGTAGATTAGGGTATATAAAAAGGCCCTCCTAAATCTACCAATAATTCTCTTTTATATAATCCAAATGAAGATAATCTCTATGACATGACATAAGGATGGAAACGAAAAATGCAATAATTTCTTTGAAGGACATCCAAGAGACCGACAAGCTACCAAATATCTGTTTGACAAGGCAGTTCGGTGTATAAAATTTGTAAAAGGCCATTTCGAACAAAACTACGGACAAAACTTATGTAGGTTTTTGTATAACTGTTGGGTTCATCATCATCATCTGGAGCAGGAGCAGTAGCAATAGCATCATCAGGTTACGACATCTTTTAGTTAGGGCATAACATATGAATAAAACTGCATATAGATATGGAAATTCACAGCGACAAACATAAATACACTAACATTTACATATAAGTGACTTTGTGTAAATGTATGATTGTATGAAATGCATTCACACGATATGCATAAAAGAATAAGCAAATCAGGAAGGGCCTTTAATAACGCAAAATAAAGGGGAAAGTCTGTATGTATAATGCAAAGATTTCCATAGGTAAGTGAGTATTTGTATATATGTGAGTAAGCATCTTTCTCCCTCTCTGTCTTTCTCACTGTATTCTAAAGTGAATAAATGTCAGGTGAACATGAATGGATAATGGTGAGAATAACGAACATATACAAATGACAAATGTTAATACGGTGAGAGAGAGAGAGAGGTGGAGTGAGGCGAGTTGAGAAGGATGATTTAATAATTGCACTGATTCCAATGATTGCAGTAATCCAGATGTCAACAATGATGGTGATGATGATGATGTTCTTAATGCTGATGGATATGCCATGATAATTACAAAGGGTAAATGTGAATGACAATGGCGATAAAAGTAAAAGAATAATCCGTAAAACATATTTGCATATATAATAAAGTACTAACAAACACACACACACTCACACACAAATGCATTCATATGTCGGTAGAGAGTATAAAAAGAGACCTTATTAAGTGTTAAGCTTAAAGTATTCCATAATAGGGGCAATTGCAAATTGAAATAAATTATAATCATTTGACCCAACAAAATCAAAAGCGATTAACATAAAAGAGGAGAATTTGAGTTTATATTTGTGAGAGAGTTTTCTTATTTTACGTAACTTTTCACAATGAAATTACAGCAATATTATTTTTTTGTCGATTTATTAATTTAATACAGTTAACAAAAAAATAGAATTTGATGACTAAAAAACAATTTATTGACTTGGAGAAAAGTCTATTAGTCCATTTTTTGAATATCGAAATATATAGCACATAATTTTCCGATCACAGTTGCCACAGTTGGTAGAATTCTACGAAAAATTGTAAAGAAATAAAATTTTGACAACATTTTCTAAAGGAATAAAGTTTTGACAAAATTTTCTACATAAATAAAATTTTGATAGAATTTTCTAAGGAAGTAAAATTTTGACATAATTTTCTATAGAAATAAAAATTGGATAAAATTTTCTATAGAAATAAAATTTTGACAAAAATTTCTATAGAAATAAAATTTTGACAAAATTTTCTAAATAAAATTTTGACAAAATTTTCTAAATAAAATTTGATATAATTTTCTTAATAAACCTTTGACAAAATTTTCTAAAGAATACGATTTTGACAAAATTTTCTATAGAACTACAATGTTGACTAAATTTTCTAAGAAAATAAAATTTTCTATAAAAATAAAGTATTGACATTATTTTCTATTGAATTTATATTTTGCAAAATTTTCCAAATTTTTGACAAAATTTTCTATATAAAATTTGTCAAAATTTTCTAAAGAAATAAATTTTGACAACATTTTCTAAAGTAATAAAATTTTGCAAAATTTTTTTAATAAAATTTTGTAAAGAAATACAATGTTGACAAAATTTTCTAAGAAAATAAAATTTTGACAAAATTTTCTACAAAATAAATATTTTGACAAAATTTTCTATAGAAATACAATTTTGACAAAATTTTCTATAGAAATAAAATTTTGACAAAATTTTCCATAGAAATAAAACTTTTGGCAAATTTTTTAGTGAAATAAAACTTTGACAAAATTTTCTGTAGAAATAAAATTTGGATAATTATTTCGATAGAAATAAAATTTTGACAAAATTTTCTATAGGAATAAAATTTAGACAAAATTTTTTTTAATAATAATTTTGCCAAAATTTTCTATAGAAATAAAACATAGACAATATTTTCTGTAGACGTAAAATTTTGACAACATTTTCTAAAGAAATAAAACTTAGACAACATTTTCTAAAGACGTAAAATTTTGACAAAATTTTCTATAGAATTAAAATTTTGAGAAAATTTTCCATAGACATAAAATTTTGACAAAATTTTCAATAGAAATAAAATTTTGACAAAATTTTCAATAGAAATAAAATTTTGACAAAATTTTCAATAGAAATAAAATTTTGACAAAATTTTCTATAGAAATAAAATTTTGACAAAATTTTCCATAAAAATTAAATTTTGACACAATTTTCTATATAAATAAAATTTGGATAAAATTTTCGATAGAAATAAAATTTTGACAAAATTTTCTATAGAAATAAAATTTTACAAAATTTTCTATAGAAATAAAAATTTTGAAAAAACTTTTATAGCAATAAATTTTGAAAAAATTTTCTAAAGAAATACAATTTTGACAATTTCTTAAGAAATAAAATTTGGACAAAATTTTCTATAGACATAAAATTTTCACAAAATTTTCTGTAGAATTAAAATTTTGAGACAAATTTCTATAGACATTAAATGTTGACAAAATTTTCTACAGAAATAAAATTTTGACAACACTTTCTATAGAAATAAAATGTAGAAAAATTTTTTTATAGAAATAACATTTTGACAAAATTTTCCATAGAAATAAAATTTTGATAACATTTTTGTATAAATAAAAATTTTGACAAAATTTTCTACAGAAATAAAATTTTGTCAAAATTTTCTATAGAAACAAAATTTTTACAAAATTTTCTATAGAAATAAAATTTTGAGAAATTTTTCTATAGAAATAAAAATTTTGACAAAATTTTCTATAGAAATAAAATTTTGACAAACTTTTCTATAGAAATAAAATGTTGATAAAATTTTCTATAGAAATAAAATGATGACAAGATTTTCTAAATAAAATTTGACAAAATTTTCTAAAGAAATATAATTTTGACAAAATTTTCTAGGAAAATAAAATTTTGACAAAATTTTCTAAGAAAATAAAATTTTGACAAAATTTTCTATAACAATAAAATTTTGCCATTATTTTCCATTGAAATAAAATTTTGCAAAATTTTCCATTGAAATAAAATTTTGCAAAATTTTCCATTTGACAAAATTTTTGACAAAAATAAAATTTTGACAAAATTTTCTAAATAAAATTTTGACAAAACTTTTCTAGCAATAAATTTTGACAAAATTTTCTAAAGAAATATAATTTTGACAATTTCTTAAGAAATAAAATTTAGACAAAATTTTCTATAGACATAAAATTTTCTATAGAATTAAAATTTTGAGAAAAATTTCTATAGACATAAAATTTTGACAAAATTTTCTACAGAAATAAAATTTTGACAACACTTTCTATAGAAATAAAATGTTGACAAAATTTTTTATAGAAATAACATTTTGACAAAATTTTCCATAGAAATAAAATTTTGACAACATTTTTATATAAATAAAAATTTTCTATAGAAATAAAATTTTGTCAAAATTTTCTATAGAAATAAAATTTTGAGAAAATTTTCTATAGAAATAAAAATATTGACAACATTTCCTAAAGAAATAAAATTGTGACAACATTTTCTATAGAAACAAAATTTTGACAAAATTTTCTATAGAAAAAAAATTTTGACAAGCTTTTCTATAGAAATAAAATTTTAAAAAATTTTCTACAGAAATAAAAATTTTGACAAAATTTTCTATAGAAAAAAATTTTGACAAAATTTTCTAAAGAAATACAATTTTGATATTTTCTAAATAAATAAAATTTTGAGAAAATTTTTTAAAGACATAAAATTTTGACAAAATTTTCTACAGAAATAAAATTTTGAGAAAATTTTCTATAGACATAAAATTTTTACAAAATTTTCCACAGAAATAAAATGTTGACAAAATTTTCCACAGAAATACAATTTTGACAAAATTGTCCATAGAAATAAAATTTTGACAACATTTTATATAGAAATAAAATTTTGACAAAATTTTCGATAGAAATAAAATTTTGACAAAATTTTCTATAGAAATAAAATTTTGACAAAATTTTTTTAAAAAATTTTGACAAAATGTTCTTCATAAAATGTTGACAAAATTTTCTTAATAAAATTTTGACAAAGTTTTCTAAAGAAATAAAATTTTGACAAAATATAAATATATGAATATAATTTAATTTAAAATTTTATAACAGAAGAGATTCTTTTTGCAATTTTCTTTCTTTTTTAATTTATCCATACCCGCTCTCAATGCTTCGTATTTAAAGTGCCTATTGCGAAACACAAAGCATGTTTGTTGAAAAATTCCCCAATGTTGATATTCAGACATCACAGCAATCGAGAGAGTAAACACTTCAACCTTTTCCGTAGAGACACAAGAGTATCCTCAATTCTCAATTGCGTATAAAATTGCTTCACGTTTTCTTTTTCGCTGTTTTCATTTTCGCACCAAATAAAAAAAAAACGTGGAATTATTTATGATGAACAATAATAAGAGTGACACAAAGGTGATAGCAATGGCGGAAATGAAATAAAACGTATGAGCGTATATGGGGCGTGTGTGAGAGAGAGAGTGTGAGTGGTATTTCCGTTTAACATATGGGAATATGTGATCCATTAGTGTAGCGTAAACAGCATATGATGTCATGGCAAAAGGCGAATATCAGAGGAAAAATAAGATTGTACTTTTAAAAGAAACATTTTTTTGGTGTAAGATTTAAGACAGTTAAGTGTGTGTGCATTTCACTTATGCTAAAGACACATTTCCTACTATTTAGTAGAGTTTGAGAAAAAATGGTAGTATTGGTGAGCCACATGATGAAAATTAATCGCCATATTATTAAAATGAATGCTAATTTTTGGAGGTTAAATACTTATTGAACCAAACTCGTATATACAATTTAAAGCAAATATGAAATAATTGAGGGTAAAACAAATATGGAATTCAAAGTCATTGAGCTTAACATAGAATCGGGCAGCAATCAATGATAAGAGAAAAGTTCACCACTGTGGTATTGCAATGGACTACCTAACCTTTCCTATCATGAGAATTTTTACGAGTCTTTTATTTTCTACAAATTTCATATTGCAGTGCATCTATGAATTTAATTGAATTTTTGGGCGATGAGGTTCCGTTAGGGACAAGTGTTTATCAATGGTATGGTGAATTCAGACGAAATCGTAGTTCACTTTAAGGCAAATTTCGTGAAGATCTTCCAAAATCTTTATATATTTGTTTCTAATCCCGAAATATTTTTGTTCTCGTACTCTTCAAAAAAATGTTTATACTCTATTTTCTAAATTAATATCCATATTTCGGGATTTGAACTCAATGGTGAAGGCTACAAAAATCATGACGAAATTACGCCATTTAGGTTGGACATCCTTTCAAGCAAAGAAAGGATAATAAATTTAAAATTTAATATATAACTTTGCATTTAGTCGCAGAAGGGAACATGAAAAACACAAAAATTTTTAATTAAATGAAGAACAACAAAAAAATCCATTGGAAAGCCATAATTCTTTGGGGAATTAACATTATGCCATTTCATGTTCAATGAACAAAAAAAAGTAATGCAATTTTTTCTGTCGTACATATCAACAAAAAAGGAAAAGAAAACACCATCACCAAAGAGAGACAAAAAGTAAAAAACAAAATAAAACCAATAAAGCAACTCACTGATAATGCAATTCATTTCATTTTAAGTTGAAAATAATTGCAATGAATCTCTTATAGGCAAAGAAATCAAGGAGAATGAGAGTCAATACATTAATATTCAATTAAGCCATACAAAGTTATTTAAGTATGCATAAGAATTACTCTACTGTGAGCAGTGTATGTGTGTGTGAAAGAGAGAGATAAGCAAAGTTTTTCTTTATCTGTGAGTATGACAGAGGACATGAGCAAACTTTAATTACACCCAGAGACAAACAAATAAAGCACAAGTCGGTAATTGAAACTTACGATACGTAAATAGAATAAAATTGGCTTTAATTTATCTTCAACACCTTGCCTTTAACGTCCCCCTAGAGGTGACCATCAACCACATTATGATGCATAGAACTGGGCATCCAAATAATCTGGAGAGATGAGTATCAAGAATTTCTCACTCCCCTTCATTCTCACATAGACAAGGCTCACACTCACCCACAATACAACACGCAAAGCCAATGGAGCATTGAAAGAAATCAAAGTTGTCTTTTGTTCAACAAATACGTGTTGGAAATTCTCTAGTAGGTTAGACAATGGTGAGATTGGATTTTAGTTTACTGTCTGACAATGGAGGTCGTTGGTAGTGGGGAGGGGGGGGGGGGGGCACCAAACATAAAATTACACACTAGCTTGAGTTGCATACTAATTGAGAGAAAGTTAACATTGGCGACATTCTTGAGGGGGGAAGGGTGGTGGTTTCCCCTTGTGATATTCTTAATCTCATGTCTTATATCTCCACTCCCTTGGTCCTTCTAAAACCACACATTCCCACAATAGGGAATTGAAATCACTTAGGCTAGGATTTTTGTGGTGTCGTATACGACAATCATTGATATGAATTTTCCTTTTCATGGAACTATTACGCTGGGAGAAATTATATGAGTAGAGAAAGTCTCCAATAAGGACAGAAGTTCTGTGATATACGGAAAATAATATCATAAGATTATATTTAATTGATTTAATTTCAATGAGTTTAAAATCCAAATTATTAATTAAAAGGATAAACATATCAATTAATTTTTAAATAATTTCTTTCGGGGCGGGAGCACGGTTCCCACTCGAGCCAAAAATAATTTACCAAAAATTGAATATACTTTTGCCAAAAACCTACCACATAAAAATTTTATTTTTCACTGTTTGATGAATTTTGTGTGGTTATTGTAACAAAAATTTTTGTTCAAAAGAAATGTTTTATTATTTTATTTTAGAAATATATTTTTTATAATTATAAATGTCTCGCAGTTTTAAATATTTTTAGTTTGCACCAACAAGAGACGGTTACTACTTCTAGAAGTGGAAGAAAAAGGTAGACTTTGAAAATATGGTGTAAAACAAAAAGAAATTGTTTATGGTAAGTTTGCTATTTTTTTCTATAGAAAATTTTCTTTTCTTAAGAACATTTTATCAAAATTTTATTTCTATAGAAAATTTTGTCAAAATTTTAATTCTATAGAAAATTTTGTCGAAATTTTATTTCTATAAGAAACTTAGTCAAAATTTTAATTCTATAGAAAATTTTGTCAAAATTTTATTTCCATAGAAAAATTTGTCAAAATTTTACTTCATTAGAAAATATTGTCAAAATCTTATTTCTGTAGAAAATTTTGTCACAATTTTATTTCTAACAAAATTTTTCCAAAATTTTATTTTATAGAAAATTTTGTCAAAATTTTACTTCTATAGAAAATTTTGTCAAAATTTTATTTCTATAGAAAATTTTGTCAAATTTTTTTTTCTATAGAAAAGTTTGTCACACTTTTATTTCTATAGAAAATTTAATCAAAATTTTATTTCTATAGAAAATTTTGTCAAAATTTTATTTCTATAGAAAATGTTGTCCAAATATTATTTCTACAGAAAATTTTGTAAATATTTTTCTATAGAAAATTTTGTAAACATTTTATTAAGATTTTGTAAAAATTTTATTTCAATAGGAAACTTTGTCAAAATTTTATTTCT